>NW_026614802.1:0-108484 GCF_030052815.1 Hevea brasiliensis
GGCCTATGAGAAATTACTTTACAAACTATTTTTGGCAAACAAGTATATGGATGAGCAGATTTTGAAAGAATTAGGCATTTATGATTACGTATTTGCCTATTTGGATGTTGTTAGGGATCGATTTTGCCCAAAAAATTAGGGAACCGTAATTTAAGGATCTAACCCTCGAATTTTTGAGTTCCCTAAGGTTGAGTTTCAAACCAATAGTGCTGAACATAAAGATATGATATATTTTTCGATGTCTTTGGAATTGATAGGGAGTTAGACATGAGTGCTATGAATGCAATTTTTGGTTTCGAGTTAGGGTATAAAAACATTGAGTGGCGACAAGTATTTATGACCTGTTCAGTGGAAGGATATTGCACCTTTTGGGGTTATTATAAGCAGAGTTGCAAAAGCCTCTAGGATAGTTGACCATGTATTGAAATACCTCCATAGGTTCATTACTTACACTATTTTAGGAAGGGGACACGATAATAGTATTGTGGAGTCTTTGAGGATTTGTTTCTCTTGTGGTGCATGAAGGAGAAAACAAGTAAATCTGACCCATTTCATAGCTACTCATTGGCACCAAATTGTCACAAAGCATACTAAAGGTAGTATTGTTTTTGGGGGGTATATAACTACTATAGAAAACTCATTTAGCTTTGATGCTAGTCTATATAAATTGCTGCCAGTTTTTGGGGAATCATATATAGACAGCACAATGTTGCTGCATATGGATGTTTGTGAGAAAATAGTCCATACCTATACTCATTGCAGCGACATCCACGATACCACTGGTACTCTGACCCCACTACCTTTACACCAGCAGAACCACAACCAACCAATACCCCACAGTTTTCAGCAGACATTTTATCCATCTTAAGATCCTTGGAATCCAGAATAACAAATTTCACTATCCAACCATCTGTTCCCTCACCTGACACCACAGAAATTCTTGCTACCTTGAAAAACTTAGAAATCAAAATTGAAGCCATGGGTCGAGGCGAGTTAACCAAAAGAAGAAGCTAGAAAAGAAACTTAAAAAGAGATTTTTATCTCTTAAAAGAAAGCAAGCAACATCAACTTCAAATCTTTGGAGCTTTACAACAAAGCCCGCCCAATCCTCCACCTATTTTTATCCTTGGGGCTAAGCCATATTTCAAGAAATGAAGACTTAACATAAAACTTGAAAGCCTTACGAAGCTTGGATCACAATGAACCTCTTTGCGAGAACTGAAGCGGACCACGATCGACAACAAAGGCTTGATAGCGAGAACTTGATCGATGTAATGGTTTTAATTTCTATTTTAAGTTTATTTTGTAATCTGTTTATTTTAGCATTCGAACTTTGGTACTAGTTGTAATACTTTGGTAATTAGTTTTTATGATTATACTTGCACTTCTTTCCTTTAGTTTACTTTATTTTATTTTATTTTATTTTATTTTATTTTCTGCTATGGACAGAGTTACTCTGTGAATTCTTTTTGATTTAATTCTTGATTTAACTGTTAGATTTTATTTCTTTACACTTTTTCATCTTCTTGCACATTATTTTTGCACTTTATCTTTTCTTCAATCCTAATTTTGTTGATATTGATGAGTTGCACAAATTTTCTTTGAGCCACACCTGTTCCACATCAGTTGGAGGTAACAGCTTACCCTTACACCATTTAAGCTTATGGTATGTTACCAATGCTTATGCTTTCGTTTTACCCTACGCAGCAGGTTAAGCAACATCTTAAGCAGTGTAAATTCATACATTTGGGATACTTTTTTCACATTTTCTCTATAAAACTTCATTGTTAATATCATTTTGAGCTAATTTTGAAATACTTGAGCTTACATTGATTTAATCCCCAATTGTATATATTTCATTAATTGATTAGTTCACACAATTTTGGCCATCTTTGCATTCATTTTAAACATTGAGGACAATGTTTCATTTGAGTTTGGGGGTGAGGGCAAAATTTTTGCAAAATTTTTAAATTTAAAATTTTTCATTCATTCATTTATTGCATTTCATTCATCCATATATAGATAATCCATACACTTTTACATATACCACACACATATCTATACTTATACACATACATTTGCATATAGTCTTCATATAGATTACACTTAGTTTTAATTTGATTTATGCATTCATTTTAGGATCATGCATATCATAAAAACAAATTTTTACCTTGTCCTTAGAGGATTGAGAGTTGCTTTGAAGAGCAATTGAGCTTACTTTTAGAAGGGTTTGATGGATTGAAAGTTCTAGATAGGTGCAAAGTTATTAGATTCTTGTTTTAGTTTATATCTTCTTAGCCAAGGGCCACCCAATCAATTGCATTGACTTTGAATGTCTAGAAAACTCTAGGGTGTGAAGTAGCTAATTGATGTCTCACCAATCCTAGAACAATCTTTCTAAACCTTTCAAGGCGAAATCATAGCATACACTTGAAAAAGAAATGATCTAGGCATTCTTTGAATTTTAAACCCATATTTTAGCCTTAACCAACCTCACTTTAAAATTTCCCTTTGGAACCAATTTGAGCCTACATTTATCTCTCTTATTCCTTTGGAACCCACATTAATGCCTAGCCATAAACCCAAACACTTACCTACCCTCCATGAGAATAATTCTTTGAGTGATAGATACACTTAAAAAAAATAATAATAATAATTAGTTGGGAGAAGTGGCTAAAGTAAAAAGGCTAGCAAATTCAATTATGGTATGTAAAGTAATTCACCACCCAAGTACACAAAAAAATGAGTTTGGGGGTGAATTGAAAGGGACAATTATAATTCAAAGTCAATGTCATTTATGTAGTCCCTCCAAAAACTTCAAAATTATATGCTAGCATTGGTGAATAGTTGTAAAGTTCCTTCTCCCAAATTGATTCAAAAAAAAATAAAAATAAAAATAAAAAATTGTGTGTCTTGATCTTTTAATAATTTGATTATTCTCATATTTTGTTACCTTTATCCTTTCCTTGTTAGCCACATTATCACCCCCTTAGCCCCATTACAACCCTTGAAAGTCCTTTTGATCTTTTGATGGTGTTTTGCTACATTAGTAGAGATTGGAATAGGAGAATTGCCTATGGGATTGTGATATCACTAATACATTCATTTACTTCCATCATTATTTGAGACACTTTAGTTTATGGATTACCCTAATGTCTATTTAGGCATGATTATTCTTTGTGATTGATTGGTTTGGACTTGATAATATGGATAATTGACCCAAGGCTAAGCGGTGATAACTTTGGTTAGGATTGAATTCTTTGTACCTTGAAAGTGGGTATATGGTTTGTTGGTGGCTAAAAGTAAGTTTAAGAGTTTGGATAAGTAATTTTCATAAATTTAAGGTAAGGTACCCCAAATTGCATTAATTGTTTTAATTTGCTTGAGGACAAGCAAAGATTTGAGTTTGGGGGAATTTGTTACACTCATTTCATATAGGCATTTTAGGGTAGTTTTGCATCCATTTTGCCCTTATATTTTAGTATATTTTATGTTTTTAGCTTTATTTTAGCTTATTTGTTAAATTTAAATACTTTATATGTGATTTTTGTAATTTTATTGTTTTTGATAGGATTTTGTAGCAAATCGAAGATCAATGAGTGCAATAGGAAGTGATTTGAAGAAATTTGGAGTTCTTTAAGCATGGAGGAAAGTTAAAGAAATCAAACCTTGAAAAAGCAAACCAGCCGAAATTTGCTTGAGGCTTTGCTTAAGGTCATGCTTAGGGTAAAGCGGCAATGCTTAAGGTGCAACACAAGTCAAGCATGAGCAGAAAAGTCCATTTTACTATAAGTGCGCCTAGATTTCTTTGAAGATGCAGCAACCTTAGCGACAGTCTGACAGGCTAAATTTGCTAAGAATTTGTTTAGGGTTAAGCGAACCCTAAGCAGAATGCCCAGAACGTGAATAGTGCTGCTGACTTGGATAATTTTACACCTCATTTCCTATCCACTCCTTGTCTTTTATTTACTTTTAGGGTAACTTTTAGGGACCATATAAATTCATCATTTCCTTATTTTTGCCACAAGAGGAAGGGGAGGAAAAACAAAAAAAGGAAAAATTGAATAGAAAGAGAGAGAGAAGCGCCATTCTCTCTAGGAAGAGGAGGCTTTGCCACGAGTTTGGAGCTCGAAACCAGAGACCTTGGTTCTTCCACAGGTTTTCCTATTTGATCCTTTTATCATGTTTTTCTTTATTCTTCCATCTATATTTCTTGTAAATACCATCATGAGTGAGTAATTTCTTTAGATTTGAGTTGGGAAATATATTTTAGATTAATTTGTGGATTTGGATTGGGTATTTTCTTATTTTACATAAATATGAGTTTTGATTCCTTCCTTGTGTGCTTGATTTACTTGCCTAATGTTGGTACCCATTGGGTATTGTGTTAATCTTTGATTGAAGGACCGAAAGGTGAAAGTCATTGATAGTTAATCAAGGATTGGAACTTAAAATCACCTAGATTTAGAAATAAACTAGGACTTTAAGAGGAATTAATTATTGGTTACAAAACTTAATGGGTTTTAAAATAATCAAATACATACGAAAGTAGGTTTGGTTATTTTAGAATACGCTTTGATTTGCTTGAAAAAGATATCAAAGGGATTTAGAATCAATTTCCTTCAAACTCTATTTTCTTTTAAAAATTGGAATGCCCAAAACAAATCCCAATTAATTTATGCATAAACCCCCAACTCTGGAATTACTTTTACCATAACTAGACTTTTGCTTAAATTACCCATTGTTAATTTTAGTTTAATTGCGAGCTAGAATTAGAATTTATTTGTTTGCTCTTTACCCATTTCAATTGGATTAATCAATTTACCTTGCTCATTTACATTTACCATTTATTCATTAATCATTAGCCCAAATAATCGCTTCATTCATAGTTTTGACCTCGTGGGAACGATACTTGATTCATCACTTTATTACTTGAGACGACCCGTATACTTGCGGATTCGCCACACCAACGCCTCCCTTATGCAATCTCATGGAATTGTGCATAACCTAGGCGCTTGGTCATGCAGTTTCGCATAAGTGAGCCAGAAACCGAAAGCGCATAAGGGCGCATGACTTATGCGATCCATATCTGATCCACAAGATTTCATTAATGAGCTGGCAGAAGATTCCCTCAGAAAATCTCTCATCAAACACACCATTTTAGGGCTCCATGTCAGAAAATGTTATAAATAGGCCCATTTCCCATTTTAAAAAAAAAGGAAAGAAGAGAGGAAGAAAAGGGAAAGGAGAGGCAATAGTTGAAGAGTCACAATCACCTCCCACACCATTTCCAACCAAATTTGGAGATTTCTTTCTTTTCTTATATTTTTCCTACATTTCTAGTGTTAAGCTTCTTGTTTCTTAGTTTAGATTAAAGCTTTATTTCCATACAAACTCAGCATATCTTGTAAACATTATGGATAGTGAGTAGTTTTAGATAGATTTTGGAGTAAGGGATGTAATATTTGAGATATTTTGTGGATTTTGATTGGGTAATCCATATTTTGTGGTCTTAATGAGTTTTATTCATTTCTTGTGTGCTTAATGACATGCTTAATGTAGGATCTCATTAAGTGATGTTCTTAATCCATGGTTGAGGCACCAAAAGGAGAAGGCCTTGTGATAGATAATCAAGAAATTGAACTTAATTAACTTATATCTAGAAATAGACTAAGGATTAAGAGGATTTACAGATTAATTGAGGAACTTAATGGGTCTTGATTAACTCTAACTCCACGAAAGTAGAATTATATTGATTAAGGCACTCTTTGTCTCACTCGAAATGGTATTCAAAGGATTTAAGAATTAATCTCCTTAAAACTCATAAGTTTCATAAGATTGGATAACCAATTTAAAAATCCCGAAATAGCTTGAATATGAAATCACGAACTCTGAATCGCCTTTTTATCATTGTTAATTTCTAATTGAATTTAATCACTTGCCATTTTTAAATCTTGCCATATTTGAATTTGCTTATTTTAATTTGATGCAAATTTAGTTAAATCTCTACATAGTTGAATAGATTATTAATTTTGCACATATAGACTTCATACTCAATACCCATCAATTTATTGCTTTAATTTCAAAAATAGTTCAATTTAGTCAACTTTTTATATCAAAAATTCAATCATTAACACAACTCCTCGTGGGAGCGATATCTTTCTATATTACTTATGCGACCGTGCACTTACGATTAGGCCACATCAATTCTTCACCATTTTCTACACTTCTTCTACCGAATTTCTTCAGTTTTAGTTTATTTTCATATTTATTTCTTCTTTTGTTTAGAATCTCTTGTATTAAGCATGGATAGTGAGTAATACTTTAAGATTTTGGAGTTGGGTATGTAATATTTAAGATATTTTGTGGATTTGAACTGGTTAATTCAGATTTTATGATTATTATGAGGCTTTATCCATTTTTGTATGCTTAATGACATGTTGAGTGTAGGATCTCATTAAGTTTTATTCTCAATCCTTGGTTGAAGCACTGAAAGGAGAAAACCTAGTGATAGATAATTAAGAAATTAGACTTAATTAGCTTAGATTTAAAAATATACTAAGAACTAAGAGGGCTAATAGATTGATTAAAAAACTTAATAGGTCTTGGTTAATTTTAAACTCATAAAGTGGGATTTAATTAATCAAAGCACTCTTTATATCACTCGAAAAAGATTTCAAAGTATTTGAGAATCGATCTCCTTGAAACACATAATTTTCATATGTATGGCTAATCAATTAAAATTCTAAAATAGCTTAAATATGAACCCTTAACTCTGAAATCACCTTTTTACAATTGTTGCTTGATATTATACTTTGAGAGCTTAGTTTAATCTATTTTCATTAGTTTTCATCATTAATTTCTCAATTTCTTCATTTAGTCAATTAGTGAATTAATCTTCTCTTGAATTGAGTTTTGCATTTTCATTTTTTAAACTTTAGATTCCCAAAAGTCTTTTACTTGTTTGATTGAATCACAATTTTAGTATAGCTCATTTTATATCAAAGATTCAATTTATAACACAACTCTTCAAGGAAACGATATATTTTTCTATATTACTTGAAAGACTCGTGCACTTGTGTTTGGGATACATCAATAACTTGAGATGACTTAATCTAAACTCACATAAAAAAGACAAAATTTGCGATAACTAAAACCCATCTGACCCAAACCATTTACCACCCATAAATGAATTATAACTATTTTTTTTTTCCTCAAAATGAATTCAATTTTTAATATTGGAATAAACTGGATTGTTATTGAGATAAAATTTGAGCTAAACTCGAATCTTGATTTTGCGATTTAACATTCATTTCCATTTTCAAGAACAATCAAAGTAATCTTTCAATGCCTTTTCCATCTTGTTCATCATTTTTCTTTTTCTTTTTTTAATTTTTTTTACAAAAAATGGTAAGTTTCCCAGCAATAATTATCCTCATATTGATTTTTTTATCATTTTCTTTTTTTTAATAAATTCTCATATTTGTATTCCTTTGAAATATGTATAAAGTTCTATGCTAATATTAGGGCCTTACCCTTCCATTCTGGGAATCCTATCACTCTTAGTGGAGTTTTATTTTTATTTTGTTTCTTCCAATTTTGATAGACTTTTTAGCATTCAAAACATTGTGTGTACAAATGATTTCTTTTATTTTGAGACTTTGAATCTTCAAGTTCGAGTAATGATCTTCTATCAATAAAAGCTGATAGTGTAGCACGTTCCTCCATTAAAATTTGGCATTTTTTCTTCTGCAGATTCTGAAGTAATTCCTGAGAGAGCATTGCAAGGTTTCTTTTACCATCTAAAAATCCAAAAGATTATTATCCTCTTCCAAAGTTATATCAGAATATAAGTTTTCAATTGTGTATTTTCTTCCTCTTATGAGAGAAATTATGTTGTACTTATATTATGATTCTTATGAATAAATTGTCAAATTAAAAAAAAAATTCTTTCAATGGGACTTTTTGGTCGATTTAATTTTTTATTAAAATTATATGATATTCCAATATAAAAATCATTTGAAAGGGTGATAATGAATGATGCATTAATTTGGAAAGTGGTTAATGAATGCTTCTACAAATACTAAAATAATAAAATTTCTAGTAGTGGAGTAGAGCAACCCAATTTGAATTTAAAGGTGCATAGATAACATATTTAATTCATTGTACGTATGTTGTGACAAGTTATTGTCTCAAAGACATAGTCATCATAGTCGAGGCAATTAGAAGTTATTATCTCATAGGCTGGTTAGTGTTGAATTTGAAGAAGCGACATCTATGTGATTCTTAAACAAAGTCCAAATGAGCTCTACCTTTGGATATTTAATGGATAGATTTCTTTTTTTCTTTTAGTTGAAACCCACGTTACAAAATTTCTAATGGTTTGATTTAGGTGGTAAGGAAGATTCATTTAATTTGAAAAGTTTGAGTTCTCACCAACAAACTTGATGTGGTAGCATATTTATATCCAATTAACCCTATTCACAGAAGTTTACTAAGTTTTGGCCCGATAAAGGTGAAATGAGGATGATTCAGGATGCAACACTTTCTACTAGGTGTGTGGTCAGCCCATATGTCCACCCTTTGTTTGAAAAGTTAAAGTTTTAAATCTCATTATTTATTAATTTTCATTTTGGCCTAATAATGGTAAAAAAAGAAATCTGACTTGTTAATGTTTTTATAAATTTATTTAATTTTTTTAATTCTAATTTTGTAATGTTATTTCACTTTCAAATATTAATGGCAATTTGTCTAAAAAATAAAATTGGAGCTGATGTTGCCTAGGTTCCAGCCAATTAGAAAGAATAATAGTTTAAAGAAAACATGGGAAGTAAGAGTGAAAATGACGGTATTGGCAGATAAAGAAAACAGAGCACAGTATTACTGTCGACTCAAAATCAACATTAAAGACGAAATGCAAAGATTTCAAAACTTTTAAATAATGTCTCCAAATATTAATGGGAATGAAAAAATATCATCACATAAAATATTGTTATATCTACCTAAGTTTTTTTGGAACAAATAAAGGTTCGTCCTATGAGATGACTATTTTACAATGCAAAAATTGTTATTAATGAAAATATAATGATTAAAATTATTTTTAATTTAAAAATAGTTTTATTTAATTAGAAATATTTTACTAGACGTCTCTAATTGTTTATTCATCATTACGCTTTTCTATTTTCACTTAGAATGTGTATCAATCAATTAGTGATGTTTTGGACTTAATTCAATTAATTTGAACGTTGATCCAAGAATTAAATAAATAAAATTATTATTTTTAAATAAATTCAACATTTTAACATAAAATGACTCACAATTTAAAATAATCTAAATTTTTTTTTATGGTGACCCGATGAATAATTTGGATTTTTATTGAGATAAAATTTGAGATCATAAACTTCAAACAAGATGTGATTTAACATCCATTTCCTTTTTCAAGTAATATTTCAATGGGATTTTTGTCAATTTAATTTTTTTAATAAAAATTAAATTAACTTCCAATATAAAAATTATTTTAAAAGGTGATAGAATTTGGAAAGTAGTTAATGACTGCTTCTTCAAATACTAAAATAATAAATTTTGCGGAAGAAAGTGGAGTAGTAAAGCAATCCAATTTCAGACATTATAGGAACATATTTAATTAATTATACATATGATGTGACAAGTTATTTTCTCAGAGACATGGTCATGGTCAAGGCAATTGGTGTTGGATTTTAAGCAGCATCTATTAATAGATTCATAAACAAAGTCTTCAACTTTAAGAGTTTTAAGTTCGAATCTCATTGTTGATTTTTCAATGTTGTAATATATTTATGTCCAATCAGTCTCGTTTAAAGATTTTAAGATATAGTCCTGAACTTTAAGAGTTTTAAGTTCGAATCTCATTATTGATTTTTCAATGTGGTAATATATTTATGTCCAATTAGTCTCGTTTAAATATTCTAAGATATAGTCAGGTGAGGTTATGTGATCAACATATTTATACACCATTTTTTCTTTAAAAACAAGTGAATGATTTAAACCTCATTATTTATTAATATTGATTTTGATCTAATGACAGTAATATATATATATATATATATATATATATATATATATTTTAATGTTTTTGTAAATTTTATTCCATCTTTTTATTCTAGTTTTGCAATTTTATTTCACTTTCAAATACCAATTGCAATTCGTCTAAAAAATAAAATTGGAGATAATGTTGCCTACATTGCAGCCAATTAGAAAGAATAACTTGGAGATAAAGAGCTTAAACAATCTGCAGTATTATTGTGGACTCAACATCAACGCTGAGAGGCGTATTAATGCCTCCTTATTGTGTTAAAACATTGGTATACAGGTCAAAACAATATGGAAAGTTGCTAAATATATATTATCAACCACTTTCTAATGGTTGTTGACCCAGAATTGTTTCTGAAGATAGTTAACCACATTCTTGTCAATTCGAATGCATTATCCAGAACGTCAGGGTTAATTGGTGGGTTAGATCCAAACACTGCATTTGCAATTGTGATGACTCCTGGATTTTGGCTGCTCAGTCCAGCAATAGCAACTGCATTAGTATTTCCAATGTTGAATTGAAAGTGAATGAGACCAATTGGAAACACAAAAACATCTCCTACATTTTGAACTTTGGTAATGAGTCGATTGGGGTTTGATGTAACAAAACCCACATACAGGTGCCTTCAAGACTACTAGAATCTCTGTGGCACTAGGATGAATGTGTGGTGGGTTTAGGCCTCCGTATGGTGCAAAGTCAATACGAGCTATAGATATACCAAGAGTGTTGAGCCCTGGTATTTTATCAACATTTAAAAGAGTTACATTTGATCCAACTTGATTTGATGTATTTCCTGGGATGTTGAGACCCGAAAAAGAGAAATTGTTTGCTGTTGCAAGCATCAGGTCTCTGCAGAACTTTCCATTCACGAACACTGCATGGAAAATTAAGTTGGGAATCAATCTCAGATAATAATCTTGTTCAAATGGATGGAAGCTAATAAATTGCATCACATGTATAGATGAAGTAAAAGTGATACTGAAATAGAACACACCATTCAGAATTTACAGAAGAAAAGAGAAAGAAAGAAAAGTTAATCATAGAAATCACATCACATACCACCATCCTTGTGGTCATTGGTGGCAACACAAAAGTCTTGAAGAGGACTAGGGTCGAAGGCAAAGGCAAAGGAAGAAGACAAAGCCAGAAGGACAAAGCTACAAGGAAATGAGCTCCTTTCATGTTGTAATTAACTAGGCTAGGCTGGATGTCTTTAGCTTTTTACTCTGTGAGACAGCTTGAGCTGAGTGTGGGTTGGAAATCTTGCATGAAACAAGTGTATTTATAGATGGGTTTGGAGTTATTGAAGTAGACCCTTTTTTTTTTTATACATCAGATTTTATTAAGAACAAGTCCTTGTTATCTGCGCAGTCCAAGAAATTAATGAATAATTGCTTAATTGGTCTTCAGTGGTTAATCTTTGTTTTTCATTTCTATGGATGAACTATTCTACAACAACTAATTTTTCTTCGTGCCTAATAAATTCCATGCTTACATCAATACGATATGGGTAGTCCTTCCTTCCTTAATCCATGTTTTCTTCTTTAGTTGATTAATGTGGAGTAATTGCAGAGTGACATGTATCCTACAAGTTAATAGCACATCAACAATTCTGGAAGGAGTAAAGAGTAGTTGAAAATAAAAAGACTATAATTTTCTTGTTGGGAACCCAGTTAATGACATTGTAGGCACAATTTGAACATCTATTGCCTATTGGAATACTCCCAGAGCATGTGGGATGGGGAGTTATGTACTGGAGACGTGTAGTTAATCAAGTTGAAAGGGCCTTAAAAGTTCTTGTTTAACAAGATTTGAAGAATAGGCCAACATATTAGGTACTTAAAAAAAAAAAAAAAAAAAAAAAATCACCTTGTCATAACCCCGCCCCACCCCATCCCCACCCACGCCACCCCCCATGCCCCCCACCCATAGGCTTGGACGCTTATTGCCCTATATCCTCAGGCATATCTTAAGAAGACCTTAGCAATAAAAGCGTCCTATATATGAGTTCCCCTCCATTTCAGGCCCTTCTATCTATCCATTTATGGTGCCATAATCCACAAGCTTCTCAGGCAATTAGAGGAAATTAACGTGAAATGACAACTTGCAAAAATGCCGAGAATGAATTTCACCAATAACAATTATTAGTTTGGCAAGTAAATTAGTGCCTCCTGCAGTTAGATGTAAGCGACTGCAGAAGATTCAAGATCGATGTCAAATTGCCAGATCTGGCTTCACATATTCATACATTGAAGTAAGATGGTTCACTTATTAGATTTTCTAGATGATGATGATGATTGGATGGATCATAATGACATTGAATTGTATGATCATAATCATGGCTGCTGTCTGGTTCGGAATTGAAAGCTGACCGATCTAACTCAGAATAAAAACCGGTAAACTTTGATTGACCAAAACCAGTCAGTCCGGTTCAGGCGAAAATTGATAGTTACATTGATAAAAAGCCTTCGACTAGGCAACGAGGATAATATTATCATTCACAATTATGATTTTGAATTATTCATTCTTGAGTTAGCACTTATATTGTGGCTTTATATATTAGTATGTTTAAGAGAGACAGAAGTACTTAAACAAACTGCATTCTATAATGTATTAATCAACGTGGAGAGGCATAAAGGAACCTCTTTATTATGTTACAACCATTTATAATGATCAAAACAATATGGAAAATTTCTAAAAATCATCAACTGCATTCTCAATGGTAGTTGATTTAGAATTGTTTCTGAAGATAGTTCACCACATTCTTGTCCAATTGGAATGCCTTGGTAAGAACATCTGGGTTAATTGGTGGATTAGATCCAAACACTGCATTTGCAATTGTGATAACTCCTGGATTTTGGCTGCTCAATCCAGCAATAGCAACTGCATTAGTTTCACCAATGTTGAACTGAAAGTGAATGAGACCAATTGGAAACACAAAAACATCTCCGGCAGTTAGAACTTTGGTAATGAGGCGGTTGGGGTTTGACGTGACAAAACCCACATAGAGGGTGCCTTTCAAAACTACTAGGATTTCTGTGGCACGAGGATGAGTGTGGGGTGGGTTTAGGCCTCCATATGGTGCAAAGTCAATACGGGCTAATGATATACCAAGAGTGTTGAGTCCTGGTATTTTGTCAACATTTAGAAGAGTTACATTTGATCCAACTTGATTTGATGTATTTCCTGGAATGTTGAGACCCGAAAGAGAAGTCATTTGCCGTTGCAAGCATTGGGTCCTTGCAGAATTTCCCATTCACAAGCACTGCATGCAAAATTACGTTGGTTAACAGTAAATTAAGAACAACAATTAAAAATGGGGAAAATCTCAGGTAATCTACTTCAAATTAATGGAACAAATCTAACATATAGGGAAAAAGGAAAAAGAAAGCAATTAGATGGAAATTAATCTAGAAATGCACATCACATACCACCATCCTTGGGGTCATTGATTGCAACACAAAAGTCTTGAAGAGGGCTAGGGTCGAAGGCAAAGGCAAACGAGGAAGATAAAGCCAGGAAGACAAAAGCTACAAGGAAATAAGCTCCTTTCATGTTGTAGTTAATTAGGCTAGGCTGGATTTCTTTAGCTTTTTACTCAGGAAGATTGCTTGAGCTTAGTGGTGCTGTGAATAATTTTGCAAGGGAAACAAGTGTATTTATATATAGATGGGAGTCATTGAACTAGTCTGCAGTACAGGAAACAAATGAAGACTTGTTTAATTAGTCTTCAATGGTTTATTTTTTTAGTATTTTATTCCATGGACGAACCATTCTACAACAACTATGCACATTTTTCATTGTTTAACTTCGATCCTATGCCTACATCAATACAATTTGGCTTGGAATTAGTCCATTTTCCGCATTTTCCATTCTTCATCAATATAATTTGTTAAGAATTGTTCAATGACTTCCATCTATAAATACATCTTTTATCCATGCAAGATATATATATCCCATCCCTCACCTCTAATTATAAGACTCTTTGAGATCAGTTTAGCTATACAGAGACACAGCCTAATTACAATGAAAGGAGGAGCTCATTTCCTTGTTGGTTTTGTCCTTCTGGCTTTGGCTTCGTCATTTGCCTCTGCCTATGACCCTAGTCCCCTTCAAGACTTCTGCGTGGCCATTAAGGACGCCAAGGATGGCGGTATGTCACTTGTCCCTTCTTTAAATTTCCTTGAGTTTGTGCCTCCTCTAGACCATACCTTAATATATACTATGTTGATAGCCTACCTGCATGATACATGATTTATTTACTTTACTCACTCAATTATTATGTATTAACTTTGCTATTTTTCATGCAGTCTTTGTCAATGGAAAATTCTGCAAGGACTCAATGCTTGTAACAGCAAATGATTTCTCCTTTTCGGGTCTTAATATTGCTGGAAACACATCAAATCAAGTTGGATCAAATGTAACTCTCTTAAATGTTGATAAAATACCAGGACTCAACACTCTTGGTATATCCTTAGCTCGTATTGATTTCGCACCATATGGAGGTCTAAACCCACCCCACACTCATCCTCGTGCTACAGAAATTCTAATAGTCTTGGAAGGCACCCTGTATGTGGGTTTTGTGACATCAAACCCCAATCGCCTCATTACCAAAGTTCTAAATGCAGGAGATGTTTTAGTGTTTCCAATACGTCTCATTCACTTCCAATTCAATGTTGGAAAAACTAATGCAGTAGCTATTGCTGCATTGAGCAGTCAAAACCAGGAGTCATCACAATTGCAAATGCAGTGTTTGGATCAAATCCACCAATTAACCTGATGTTCTCACAAAGACATTCCAACTCGTCTAGAATGTGGTGAACTATCTTCAGAAACAATTCTAGATCAACAAGAACAACGATGAGTTAGGGAGTCACAGAAACAGCATTGTGATTGAAATCATATCTGTCAAGTTTTTATATTATTGTTACAATGACCATTGTTGTAATATAATAAGGAGCAGATTATCTCCATATTGATTTTGGATTTGGGTTTTAAATATTCTTGTGAGATGGCAGTTTCTTACTTCTTCATAGAACAGTTATACCAATATCCAAATTAAGCTCAACAAAAGTGCTAATTGATAAAGCCCGCAAATGAGAGCCTATGTGGCTCTTGATTTGTTAATTGGATATTCTAATTAAAAAGTTGAAATTAAATTCATTGAATTTTTTTATCATGTGACACATACAATTCAAATTTCTTCCTTATTCTTATAATTAATAAAATGTATCCTTCAATTTTTATTTTTATTGTTTATATATATATATATATATATATATTTTAATTTTATAATTAAAATTCTTATAATTAATTAGTATCTTATGCATTTTATTAAATTGATTTGAGATTTTTCTTTATTTGAAAATATGTGACATAATCCTGTTAGCATTTAAAGAATAAAGTGATTAATAGCGTCAAACATGTGCTAATTTAGTGCTGACATTAGGCGCATTAGCAATTTGAGATCTAAGTGTAAAAGACTGAAAATATAAATCTTGTAAATATAAAAAAAGAAAAAACGAAAATTAAAATATTAAATGTTAAAAGTTTACTTTTCCCTAAAAAATGTGAATGTTCATTCCAAATTATTATCAATCATTTTCTCTTTTGAAAATTTTCTCATTCCTCTTTTACCTTGCTTCTCCAGTTAATTTACACCGTAACAGTAACCATAAATATAACACTTAGAAATTTTTAAAATAAATTTTAAAGATTCAAAATATTATTTATTAAACTTATTAGATAAAAAAAATTCAAAACTTTTAGAATATTCACAATTATACACAATTATAGCCAAAATCTATTTTAAAAATAAGGACTAAATTGAATTTAAAAAAAAAATTGAAGATATACAGAAGTTGGAAAACAAAAATCACATGCCCAATCATATTACTGTTAGCAATATGCTTTGCATGATATATAGGTGAGTTCATTTTGTCTCACATGTTAAGTTCAAGAAAAATAAGTAAATTCTTAAACAAAATAATGTAAATAGTTCTTTATAACAATGATAAATTTAAGAAGAATTGCATTTACATTATAATTAGATGTTATTGAAACTCGAACTCAAAATCTCACATTTTAAATATTAGTGAGCATTTGGTTAACCGAATCGAAAAGAATTGAATTTTCAACTAATTAAATTATTAATCGACTATAAAAATATTAACCGAACCCAATTAAAATTGAGAGAAAATCAAAATTAACTGAAATCGAAAAAATTTGATTGGCTATCGATTATAACCAAATTAACCGGAAAAAAATAAAATATATATTTTATATTATTAATTATTTAATAAAATATTAATAAAAATATATTTATATTCTTTTTTATTTATAAAAAATAATAAATATAATTTAATATTAATAAGATAATAATTATAAGTTAAATATTATTATAAAATTATAAAAATAATAATTATAAATAATATAATGTTAATAAAATTATAATTAATATATTAATTAATTAAAATTTGATTACTTTGATTAGTTCAGTTATCAAATCAAAGGTAATCGAATCGATAGCTAAAAACTAAAAATTTTATTATTAATAATAAAAAATTAAATCAAATTAAATTTACTCTTATAAAAATAATTAAATTTTATCGGTTCAGTTTGATTATTTAATTATAACCGAATAATACACACTCTAATCTTAAAGACCACTTTATTTTTAAATAAAAAAAATAAGCTTAATATAAAAGAAAATGTTGGTATTGTCATTATCTTGCTTTTAGTTAATTGAATAAGCTTTTACACATTTATTTGAGAAGAGATTTTTTTTAAGTAATAAAAGATTTTTTAAAGTCTAAAAACCCTTAAATTAAAGTAGAATAATTATGAACTCAAATTTATATAAAAATAAATTTAATAATTTTTAAATTAAAAATTTAGAATAAAATTTATAAAATTAATAATTTTAATATTTAAATTATATATGCTTTAATTAATTATAAAAAAATTTGAAATAAATATTTAATATAAAATTGGGCCAAATGATTGAAACAGTGCAAAACTTTTGTAAGCTTTTTCAGTTAATTGTAATCTGGAGTTGGTCTACCAATTACATTTGGAAACGTGGAAACAATTTGCACAACTAATTCTTTATGTAGGTTTATCAAAAAACTAGGAAATTCTCCATATTAATGTATGTAATTATAAATCATTTTAATTCATATTTTTTTATTTTAATATATAAAAATAATATAACATTTTAAACTTACATATTAGACTCTTTTATTATTTTTATTTTAATTATTTTTTTTGTCAAACTTTTTAATCAAGATCTATATATATATACATATTTACTTATTATAGTATTAATAGGGTAGTTATTAAATAATTTGTAATTTACGCATAATAAAAGTTTAATAAGTGTTAGACTATGTCCATATTAATTACGTGACAATACTATGAAAAAGAATAAGTGTAACGAATTATTAGAAATATTTTACTATTATATATAGATATAGATATAGATTATATTTTATGAACCCAATCAAAATAAAAATTACCTACCCAAATTTGAAACTAGATTAATATTTTTAAAATTCAATCTTGTTTCAATTTTTACTCTTTATTACCTGAATCTATTTCAAATTTAATTATTACTATTAAAAAAATACATAAATTTATTTAATTTTATGTATTTTAATTAATAATCTATATAAAAATATTTTTTATTAATAATTTATATTTTAATAATTTAATAATTCTATAAAATATTTAATTTTTATTTTATTTAAAATAAAAAATATAAAAATTTATAAATACTGTTATAAAAAATATATATTTTATATTTAGTTAACTATTTATATAAACTAGTTTGATAATAAATATCTAATGTCTTGGAATAATAAAAGGAGAGGCAACAAAAAAGTGCTGTTTTGAATTTATCTATATCTAAAGATGCCAGGCACAGCTTTTGTCTTGGAAAATTAAATTTTTTAAAATTTCCTCGGATAAATTAAGTGCTTCTTGTTTAAAACAGTTTAATCCATTTTCTATTGTCAGTGTGACTTCAACCAAGATCAATGCACCAGAAGATCAGCATTTAACTGAAGGTGCTGAAGATGCTGATGTAGTAATTGCAGAAAGAATCATCGATATTTTTTATCAATCAAATCTGATAATGTAGTATGTTCCTCCATTAAAATTTAGTATTTTTTTTTTCTTCTGCAGGTTATAGAAGTAATTCTTGAGAGAGCATTACAAGATTTCTATTACCATCTAAAAATCCAAAAGATTATTATCCTCTACCAAAGTTATATCTGTACATAAGTTTTCAATTGTCTATATTTATATTTTCTTCCTCTTATGACAGAGATTATATTGTACTTATATTATTATTCTTATGAATAAATTATCAAATTAAAAAAAAAATTCTTTCAATGGGATTTTTTTGTCAATTTAATTTTTTAATAGAATTATATTATATTACAATATAAAAATCATTTTAAAGGTTGATAATGAATAATGCATTAATTTGCAAAGTGGTTTATGAATGCTTCTACGAATACTAAAATAATAAAATTTCCATAAGGAGTGGAGTAGAGCAACCCAATTTCAGAATTTAAAGGTACATAGATAACATAATTAATTCATTGTATGCGTATGTCATGACAAGTTATTATCTCAAAGACATGGTCATCATAGTCAAGGCAATTAGAAGTTATTATCTCATAGGTAGTTAGTGTTGAATTTGAAGAAGCGACAATAGATTTATAAGCGAAGTGTAAATGAGCTCTATTTGGATATTTATAATGGATAGATTTCTTTTTCTTTTTAGTTGAAACTCCACGTTACAAAATTTCTAATGGGTTGATTTAGTGGTAAGGAAGATTTATTTAATTTGAGGAGTTTCAGGTTCTCGTCAACAAATTTGATGTGGCAGCATATTTATGTCCAATTAACCCTATTCACAGAAATTACTAAGTTTTGGCCCGATATAGGTGCAATGAGGATGATTCACGATGTGTGTGGATGTAAAATATGTAATATTTTCTACTAGGTGTGTGGTCAACCTATTTGTCCACCTTTTATTTAAAAAGTCAAAGTTTTAAATCTAATTATTTATTAATTTTCATTTTGGCCTAATAATGGTAAAAAACAAAAATCTGACTTTTTAATGCTTTTATAAATTTATTTAATTTTTTTAATTCTAATTTTGTAATTCTATTTCACTTTCAAATATTAATGGCAATTTGTCTAAAAAATAAAATTGGAGACAATGTTGCCTAGGTTGCAGCCAATTAGAAAGAATAATAACTTAAAGAAAGAAAACATGGGAAGTAAGAGTGAAAATGACGGCATTGGAAGATAAAGAAAACAGAGCACAGTATTATCGACTCAAAATCAACATTGTGAGGCGTGTTAGCTCCTTCTTATTGTATTACAACCTTGGTATACTGATCAAAACAATAAGCAACTAAATATATATTATCAACCATTTTCTAATGGTTGTTGACTAGAACTGTTTCTGAAGATAGTTAACCACATTCTTGTCCAATTGGAATGCCTTAGCCAGAACATCAGGGTTAATTGGTGGTTTAGATCCAAATACTGCATTCGCAATTGTGATAACTCCTGGATTTTGGCTGCTCAGTCCAGCAATAGCAACTGCATTAGTATTTCCAATGTTGAATTGAAAGTGAATGAGACCAATTGGAAACACAAAAACATCTCCTGCATTTAGAACTTTGGTAATGAGGCGATTGGGGTTTGATGTGACAAAACCCACATACAGGGTGCCTTCAAGACTACTAGAATCTCTGTGGCACGAGGATGAATGTGTGGTGGGTTTAGGCCTCCGTATGGTGCAAAGTCAATACGAGCTATTGATATACCAAGAGTGTTGAGCCCTCGTATTTTATCAACATTTAAAAGAGTTACATTTGATCCAACTTGATTTGATGTATTTCCTGGGATGTTGAGACCCGAAAAGAGAAATCGTTTGCTGTTGCAAGCATCAGGTCTTTGCAGAACTTTCCATTCACGAACACTGCATGGAAAATTAAGTTGGGAATCAATCTCAGATAATAATCTTGTTCAAATGGATGGAAGCTAATAAATTGCATCACATGCATATATGAAGGAAAAGTGATACTGAAATAGAACACACAACCAACAATGTATGGAATAAATGAGAAAGAAAGAAAAAAAAAAATTAATCATACCACCATCCTTGGGGTCATTGATGGCAACACAAAAGTCTTGAAGAGGACTAGGGTCGAAGGCAAAGGCAAAGGAGGATGACAAAGCCAGTAGGACAAAAGCTACTAGGAAATGAGCTCCTTTCATGTTGTAATTAATTAGACTAAGCTAGGCTGGATGTCTCTAGCTTTTACTCAGGAAGAGTGCTTGATCTGAGTGGAGATAGGAAATCCTGCATGGGAAACAAGTGTATTTATAGATGGGGTTTGGAGTCATTGACCTAGTCCTACATTAAATTAATGAAGAATTGCTTAAATGGTCTTCAGCAGTTGAATTTTGGTTTTTTCTATTCCATGGATGAAGCATTCTACAACAACTATACACATTTTTCTTCATGTCTAAATACCTTCCTATGCTTACATCAATAAAATTTGGGTTGGAACTAGTCCTTCCTTCTTTTCCATGTTTTCGTCTCAGTTAATCAATATAGAGTAATTGCAGACTAACATGTATCCTACAAGTTATTTGTATGTCAACAATTCTGGAACGAGCAAAGAGTAATTAAAAGAAAATGACTGAAATTTTCTTGTTGGCAACCCAGTTGAAGCCTTTGTAGATGCAATTTTAACATCTATTTTAATTGATAATATGGTTTGTAAAAACATATGGGAAGTTAATGCAGTGGCAAGTTTTGTCTTTGGTTGGGACAAAGTCAATGCATGGATTGATTTCTTTACAATTTGGAAAGATTTTTTTTTTCCTTCTAAATATTTTAATTTGGGCATAACTGGTTGATATTTGACTTGATTAATTCATACCATAACTTAAATTTTCATTCAATGAAAAGGTCTATCTATGGTGTGTTCGACTTTATCGCATGGATTACTCAGTATATACTACACAGCGTTGGTCTTTGTTAGTATGATTAAAAATTTTCCATGAGCAGAATGAGAAACAAAAATAAGGAAAGAAATATGAAAAAGAAATTTTAAAAATTGACTAGTTCCAAGCTGATTGTATTACATTTTGGAACTTATAGAAAACAAATGTTTATTTAGAATGGTTCGTCTATGAAATTAAATGAAAAAAAAAAAAAAGAATATCATTGTTGCAAGACTAAGAAAAAAAATCCAAAACTAATCAATTCTGAGTTATATACAAGAAAAATGAAAATTAAAGACAAAATGAAAAGATTTCAAAACTTTTAAATAATGTCTCAAAATATTAATGGGATGAAAAATATCATCGTATAAAATGTTGCCATATCTACGTCTCAAATAGCTTTTTGGAACAAATTAAGTTTATCCTATGAGATAACTATTTTACAACTGAAAACAATGTCATTAATGGAAATATAATGATTAAAATTATTTTTTATTTGAAAATTATTTTGCTTAATTAGAGATAAGCGTCTCTAATTGTTTATTCATCACCTAGTAATTCTTTTCTATTTTCATTTAAGATATCTATTTACTGATTGGTAATGTTTTGGACTTAATCCAATTAATTTGAACATTGATCTAAGAATTAAATAAATAAAATTATTATTTTTAAATAAATTCAATATTTTAACATACAATGACTCGCAATTTAAAATAATCTATATTTTTTTTATGGTTAACCGATGAATAATTTGGATTTTTATTGAGATAAAATTTGAGATAATAAACTTCAAACAAGATGCGATTTAACATCCATTTCCGTTTTCAAGAACAATCAAAGTAATATTTCAATGGGATTTTTGTCAATTTAATTTTTTTTAAAAAAATAAATTAACTTCCAATATAAAAATTATTTTAAAGGGTGATAATGAATATTGCATTAATTTGGAAAGTGGTTAACGACTGCTTCTAAAAATACTAAAATAATAAAATTTGCGAAAGGAGTGGAGTATTATCCAATTTCAGAAATTATAGGTACATATTTAATTAATTATACATATGATGGAACAAGTTATTAACTCAAGACATGGTCATAGTCAAGGCAATTGGTGTTGGATTTGAAGGCCTTACATTTGAATCTTATTACTACATTTTAAATATCAGTTTGATTATATATTTATATTCAATTAATCTCATCTACAGAAATATTTTAAGAAGTAGTTTTAACACCGGTGAGATTATTATGTGATCAGACTATCTATATACTTTTTTTTTCTTTAAAAAAAATACATGATTTAAATCTCATTATTTATTAATCTTCATTTTAGCCTAATAACGGTAAAAAAAAATATATATAGTCATTTTAATTTTTTGTAAATTTTATTTGATCTTTTTATTCTAATTTTTGTAATTTTATTTCACTTTCAAATATTAATTGCAATTGGACTAAAATAAAATTGGAGATAACGTTGCCCACGTTGCAGTATTATTGTGGACTCAACATTAACACTGAGAGGCGTATTAGTGCCTCCTTATTGTGTTACAACATTGGTATACAGAACAAAAAATTATGGAAGTTGCTAAATATATATTATCAGCCACTCCCTAATGGTTGTTGACCCAGAACTGTTTCTGAAGATAGTTCACCACATTCTTGTCCAATTGGAATGCCTTGGCAAGAACATCAGGGTTAATTGGTGGAATGGATCCAAACACTGCATTTGCAATTGTGATGACTCCTGGATTTTGGCTGCTCAGTCCAGCAATAGCAACTGCATTAGTATTTCCAATGTTGAACTGAAAGTGAATCAGACCAATCGGAAATACGAAAACATCTCCTGCGTTTAGAACTTTGGTAATGAGACGATTGGGGTTTGATGTAACAAAACCCACATACAGGGTCCCTTCCAGGACTACTAGAATCTCTGTGGCACGAGGATGAATGTGTGGTGGGTTTAGGCCTCCGTATGGCGAAAAGTCAATACGAGCTATGGATATACCAAGAGTGTTAAGTCCTGGAATTTTGTCAACATTTATAAGAGTTACATTTGATCCAACTTGATTTGATGTATTCCCTGGGATGTTGAGACCAGAAAAAGAGAAATCGTTTGCGGTTGCAAGCATCGGGTCTCTGCAGAACTTTCCATTCACGAACACTGCATCGAAAATTAAGTTTGTGAATCAATATCAGTTAGTAATCTTGTTTAAATGGATGGAAGCTAATAAACTGCATCGCATATATAGATAAAGGAAAAGTGACACTGAAATAGAACACACAATTCAGAATATACAGGAATAAAAGAGAAAGAAAGAAAAGAAGTTAATCATACCACCATCCTTGGGGTCATTGATGGCAACACAAAAGTCTTGAAGAGGACTAGGGTCGAAGGCAAAAGCAAAGGAGGAAGACAAGGCCAAAAGGACAAAAGCTACAAGGAAATGAATTCCCTTCATGTTTTAATTAATTAAGCTAGCTAGGCTGGATGTCTTTAGCTTTTTACTCTGGAAGACTGCTTGAGCTGAGTGAGGGTTGGGAAATCTTGCAGGGAAAAGAAGAGTTTTTATAGAAGGGATTTGGCATCATTGAACTAGTCCTTGTCATCTGCGCAGTACAGTAAATTAATGGATAATTGCTTAATTAGTCTCCAGTGGTTATTCCTTTCTTTTTTTCATGGATGAACCGTTCCACAACAAATATATGCATTTTTTTTCATGTCTATATGACTTCCAGTGCTTACATCAACACGATTTAGGTTGGAACTAGTCCTTCTTATCCGTGTTTTCGTCTTGGTTAATTAATATAGAGTAATTGAAGAGTAACATGTATCCTACAAGTTATTAGTATAACAACAATTCTGGAAAGAGTAAAGAGTACTTAAAAGAAAAAGACTAAAATTTTCTTGTTGGCAACCAGTTAAAGGCTTTGTAGATGGAATTTGAACATCTATTTTAGTTGATTTAGAGTCAAACAATGTGCTTTGTATAATTATATTGGGAGTTTTTTTTTTGTTCCAATAATATCTCTATAACTAATTACATTAAGAAACAGTAGTAGACGTCACAAATAATTATTTATCTATAAAATGACATAAAAATAAATAAATATTTTTTTAAAACAAAACTTTTAGTTACAATATATTATTTTTAGTGTGGTGACTGTAGTGGAAAGTTATGTATTTGGTTGGGACAAGGTCAACGCAGTTGAAAGTTATCTATACTGGATAATGCATGGATTGATTTCTTTATTGGTAAAAATCAATTTGAAAGATCTTTTCTTTTGCTCCTAAATATTTTAATTTGGGCATAAATGGTTCATATTTGACTTGATTAATTAATACCATAACTTAAATTTTCATTCAATGAAAAGGTCCGATTGCGGGCTATTTATGGTGTTTTCGACTTTATTGCATGATTTACTCGGTACATACTACATAGAGTTGGTATTTGTTAATTTGATTAAAAACTTTGCTATGAACAGAATGAGAAACAAAATTAAGATAATATGAAAAGGAAATCAGAAAACTGACTAGTTCCAAGCCCATCGAATTATATTTTGGAACCCATAGAAGAAGTCTATTTAGAGTTGTTGGAGAATGGTTCTTCTATGAAATTTGAAGAACAAAAAGATAGAGAATAGCATTGATGCCCCCAAAAAAAAAAATGACACCAGACTAAGAGAAAAAATAAAATCTAAGACTAAGCATAAGTTGTGCTTATCCATCATTTTACCCAAACTTTTGCACAACTTACTGCACAGCTTGTGCATCTACTTATACAATATTGATTGATATTCTATTAGTCGTTCCTTTTTTTTAATTGTGTTGCCAAGGCACCTTTATAATCTTTAACTTATTCCAATACATCTTCAGGTACCTTCTTGTCACTTTATTTTTCTTATCTTAGTTGCACTTTAATTATGCAATTTCAATTAAGATTTACTTTTTATTCTTTGCAACTGGAACTAGTTACCCTTTGCCAACTGTCAACATCTGTTTGGAATCTGTATACTTTTTGCAATTCTTCTTTCCTTTACACATCTTTGACATTGAGGACAATATCCAAAATAAGTTTTGCGGGTGTACGTAAATTTTGCAAAAATTTATTTTCTTATTTAGTCTAAATGCATTTCATTTCATCCTATACATACATTATATATTCATATTATAAATATTTTACATACATACTTGCATACTTCATATAGCAACCATATAAAAAGTTTGCATATAGATTTCTTATATTTAGTTAATGCATTTCTCATTTTCAAGAATCATACATTCATAAAATACAATTTTTGCCAAGTCCTTAGAATAATGAGAGTTATTTAGTAGACTAGTTTGGCATACAGAAGTTGGGTCTACGAATTGAAAGTTTCCCGGAGATGTAAAGTTTTAAAATATATATACTTGTCTGTATCATCTTAGCTTTTAGTCAACTAATCAATTCATTAGAGATTGGTATGCTTAGGGAAAATTTTAGAGCAAGAGGCAGTTAAGTGATGTTTCACTAATCCTAGAACAAGTTTCTAAACCTTTTGAGGCGAAATATTAGCTTGTACTTGAAAAGAGAAATGATTAGGCATTCTTTAATTAAAACCCTCTCATTTTAACCTTTTGGCTCTCCTTTCATAAGAATTAACCCTTGCAAACCCCCTTTGAGCCTACATTTACTCCTAATTTTTCTTGGAAATCTCATTTCCTAGCCGATAGACCAAATACTCCTACCCCTTCCATGAGTATATCTTTTCATAATAATAGGCATATAAAAAAAGACAAAAGTAAAAATAAAAATAAAAAGGAAAAGAAATGCTTATCCTTTATGAAAAAGTGCTTAGTATAAATGTACCTTTCATTATTGTAATTTAAATTGGAAGAAAACCACCCATGTATTAAAAGAAAATAAGTTTGGGTGAGTTATTTTTAGGGACAATGATCATAAAAGAAAATACAAGACACAAACTTAAAAGTGTCAAAGTAGTCCCTTATCTCTATGCATTTTGTAAGATATGCTAGCACTTAAATACTCTCATTATGTATTTCTCTCCTATTTTACAATATGTATGATTATCCCAAAAAAAAAAAAAGAGTGTACCTTATGTCTTCAAGGTGAAAATATTCTCATGCTTTGCATTTCTTTTGCCCTTTCTTTGTTAGCCTCATTTTAATCCCTGTAGCCCCCATACCATCCTTAAAAGTTCTATGATCTCTCAATTGTACTAGTTACGTTAGTGGAGATAGGGTTGGGGAATTTGCTTGTGGGATAGGGAATTTATCCATTCATTCATTATATTCCATCATTCCACATAGAGACACTTTGATTATTAATTGTTCAGGAGTTTCTTTTTTAGCATGGCTTTCTCTTTTGATTAATTGGCTTGGGATTCTTAGAAAATAACTTGAGGCTAAGCAGTGAAAGCTTGTATAGATGTTAATTCTTTGCACTTTGAAGGATAGGATATGGATAGTCGGTATGGCTAGAGGTAGGTTTAATTGCTCTAGTGAATGATTCTCATAATTCTTGGACAAGACACCCAAAAATTGCATTGTATTTCAAAGTTTGCTTGAGGACAAGCAAAGATTCGAGTTTGGAGGTATTTGATACATGCATTTCATGTAGTCCTTTAGAATAGATTTCATAGTCATTTTATCCATTTGTTAGTTAGTTTTAGTTAATTTCATTAGTTATTTAGTTATTTTTTCATAATTATTAATTTTAGGTTAATTTATAATTTTTTTTTTGTTTTGTAGATAAAATGTGTTTTGAAGGACTAAAAAGTAACTGTGCAAGTAAAAAGTAAATTCCAAATCCAAAGTGCTAAAAATGAAGGCTAAAAATTAAAGATTCTGAAGGCTGCCAAAATCTACATAACATACTGCATAGCCTGTGCAGCTTGTGTATAGAAATTAGAAGAAATTTTGTAAGTTCCCAGAAGTTATATAGGATGGTGCACAGCCTGTGCACCTACTTATGTGAGAGCCCAGAAAATAGCTAAAACATAACGAGAGTTGCACAAGATATCGCATAGCCTATGCATGTGCTTGTGCACTATCATGGAAGACAAATTGAGATTCACTTAAAGATGCACATTTGTATGCACAGCCTGTGCACTTGCTTATGCAATAGATTGAGAAATTGCAAAGATTCACCAAAACCTGCATAGCTTATGCATCTACCTATGCAATATCACAGAAAACACTTGGAGCTTACCAAAATGTGCACAAGGACCTGCATGGCCATGCAAAACAATTTTCAGTCATCCACTCCAGACTTGACTCTGCACAAGATGTTGCACAGGCACTTTTTAAGGTTTGCACTTCCTCATTAATAGGCTGAAGAAGCAAATCTTCTCACACGTGTAGTGACCTCACCTCGCACCATTTTTAGTCCTTTTTAAGGTTTTTTTCTGGGGGTATAAAAACTTTCTTAAATCACTTTTTGCTGCAAGAAGAAAGAAAAAAAGGAAAAGAGAAAAAGGGGAGCCGACACACTCCATTCTTTGTCTGAAGCTTAGATTTTTCTTCATTCTTGATGCATACATTTTGCATAATCATTTAGGTTTAATTTCATAGCCATTTTATTTGATTATTAGTCACTTTTAGTTAATTTCATTAGTTATTTAGTTAGTTTTTCATAATTATCAATTTTGGATTAATTTGTAATTTTTACTTTGTTTTGTAGGAAAAATAGTGTTTTTGAAGGACTAAAAAGAAAATTTTCCATTGAGGAGTGACTTCTGCAGCCAAAGATGTCAAAAACAAGTTTCAAAGTTGAAATATGCATTGGCCAAATTACGCATAACTTGCCGCATAAGTTATGCAGATCTGCATAAGGAGAAGAAACACTGTTCCAATACCTGCCGAATTGTGCATAAGGAGAGTGCATAGCTTATGCAGATTCACGCCTCCCTTATGCAATCTCACGGAATTGTGCATAACTTATGTGCTTGGTCATGCAGTTTCGCATAAGTGAGCCAGAAACCAGCCGAAAACTGCATAAGGGACTGCATGACTTATGCAGTCCACTTATGCAGTCCCACAAAGATTTCATTAATGAGCTGGCAGAAGATTCCCTCAGAAAATCTCTCCTCAAACACACCATTTTAGGGCTCCATGTCAGAAAATGTTATAAATAGCCCCATTTCCCATTTTTTTAAAAAAAAAAGGAAAGAAGAGAGGAAGAAAAGGGAAAGGAGAGGCAGCAGCTGAAGAGTCACAGTTGTCGCAATAGATTTTGCGGTCGCCTGGACGATCACTCACCGAAGTGGGAAAAAGTGAGGAGTCGCCACCTTAGTTTTGAGGGAAACTAAAGAAAACCATTTGAGAAGTTAAATTAAAAATGAAACCACTTCAAAACAGAGATTCTAAGTTCGGGGTCCGTAAACGGGTGGGGAAGGTGTTAGGCACCCCACCTCGTCCCTTAATAAGGGTAAGTAGATTTAATTCTGCGTCCTTTATAAATTAGTTAGGAGGGCTTAGGCGGCAATGTTAATCCTTTTGGTAGAAGGAATATTTGATTTTTCACTAAATTTGGATCACCCAGATACATAAGTAAATGAGACAACCTTAGTGAACGGGTGTGAGAATCGGATAAGAACTCTCCTCCAATCTCTTTCAAGTTACTTATTAAAATTTTGAGGGGAGACCGGATAAGAACCCTCCTCCGATCTCCTTTAGAGTTATTTATTAAAATTTTGAGGGGAGATCGGATAAGAACCCTCCTCCGATCTCCTTTAGAGTTATTTATTAATGTTCCGAGTTGAGACCGGATAAGAACTCTCCTCCGATCCCTATTTAATGTTTATTAGAATTTTGAGTTGAGACCGGATAAGAACTCTCCTCCGATCTCTTTTAATAGTTATTAAAATTTTGGATTGAGACCGGATAAGAACTCTCCTCCGATCTCTTTTAAATTAGAATTTTGAGTTGAGACCGGATAAGAACTCTCCTCCGATCTCTTTTAAATTAGAAAGGAGCCTGAAAGGGATTTTTTTTCGATCTCCCGAATTTTGGTGTCCTAAGAACCTAAGGATAAGGATCCTTAAATTTAAAGAGGTTGGGGATAAGATTTCTCGATACCTTTTGGCTAGATGGGGAAAACTAGACTCGATTTACCGACCTTCCATGTATTCATTTTACCAATATCTATTAACATCCGATCTATGCTGTTATGTTTACTTTGGTTCTATTTCGCTTTATGACATCTTGCCAAATTGCTGTTTACGTCAGCCTAATAGTTTGGCTATCTTCCTGACGTGTTATTCATGTTCTCTCTTTTAAAAGAGACCCCTAAGTTGCAGCTACCTATGTTTACCCAACCATTTACATACTACTAGGAGTTAGAAAAACTTGTTTTCAGAAATGACGGAGATCAATAAAACGAACTGAGCACTAAAAAGATGATTTGAGAGTGACTTTCTTTGGGATTGCTTGTGCAGAAATGATCTTGAAGAAAATCGCAGATGTGAGAAGAACAAGGAAAATGCGGGAAATAGACGTAGACACTTAATAAAGCGATAGCATGAACTCTTACAACAACATTTTTCTTGGGTTCTCTTGTACAAAATAATCTTGAAGAAAGTTGCAGATGTATGAAGAACAAAGGAAGTGCAGAAAATAAACGTAAACAGCAGTATGAACTCTTACCTGCGAGGAGCCGGGTCTACTAAAGTAGTTACGGGGTGGCAAGCGAGGATGAGACGATGGCGATTAGCTTTGAGGGTGGTGTTCTTCGTGAACTGGAGGGTACTTAGCTAAAGAAATGAGTGATATGAAGTTGATCTTGGGCAGTGAAAACAGAAATGATAAAAGACAGAAAGTGAGAGTATGAGCAGATAATGAACAAACTGGAAATATAGAGTTCCAGTATTCAAAATCTCTTCAAGAAAACACTTCAGAAAACTAGTTTCCAAAGTCTTTTTGATCAACACTTCTAAATAGCAGAGTAACAAACTAAATGAACTTTCAGAGTTCCTCTTGCTATAATAACAGCCTCTCGTCTATTTTTCCGTCCGTCCCCTTAACAGTTTTTCATGCAGGTATTTATAGGAATCGGGCGCTCTCTGTGAAGGGTCAGGATTTATTTGAGGGAGATGGAGGCTCGAGATTTCGAAGGACATGATCGGAGGTTCAGGAATTAAAGAGAATCAAAATGAATGGTTGAGATCACTCTTCATAATATTTGTCCTTTTCTTCTTTCCATCTGACGGTCCCAAATTCCTTGTCCGGAACGATCCGAGGGTTAAGAGCGAAAGACGCTGGTATTGTCGTCTTCTCTCTTGATCTAAGGGTTCCGGGTTTGTCCTTACAAGTGGGATCAACGGTGGAGATTGGGATGTACAGGACTGTCATGACATACCCACAGCACTGTCGGCGTGCGGCGATTCTTAGGCGTGCGGTGGAGATCTCGTCGCCACGCTTTAACTACCTCGGCTCACGATTACGACGGTTATTGGGATTTGTCTTATTCTTTTTGTCTTCCGATCCCTCCCTAGCTCCTATTCCGATCTCTCATGCGATCTCCTATCTCCGATCTCTATTATCCCTTAATCGATGCGGATTCGGTCCAAGCATTAATTACATCTCGATTCTCGGCGTCCGCCGTTTTCCTTCGACATTAAATGCCCATTTCCCCTATATATACCCACAATAACGGAGACATTTTCTTCATCGACTTTCCTCTCTTCTTTTCTTACTTTCCTGTTCTAGGCTCGGTGGAAGTTAGCTATAACTGTGGCTTTGATCTTTTTCCGATGAACTTCTTTACTCACCGACTGAAAATTCACGATCCCGGTGATCGAATGACCTTAACTGACGATGGTGAGAGGACTGGATTTGACCGATCTGTATTGCGGACCTTAGTTGTAGCGATCTCGAGTCGCTCAACTGAGTTCATTCGGTTTCTCATCACATTGAGTGTTCCGACAGCGGTTTTCCTCCACATTGGGTGTTCCGACAGTAGTCGGTTTCGAGTGGTAACATCGGTGACGATGTCTCTCATCTTCATGGGAGTCATAGTCACCCCATCTGAGCTGCACATCTATCCGATGCCAACAGCCGGTCTCCTGGTCAAACACATCTTTTGATTCAGCCACAAGACTAGGCTTTGACATAGGCCTTTTAGATAGGATGTTCCACCGGTCTCTAGAGATCGCCCAAATGATGTAATCCTAAAATGTAATCAGATCTCTAGAGATCGCCCAAATGATGTAGTTAGACCTTTATTGTAGTCCGATCCCTAGAGATCGCCCAAATGATGTATTTTATTTTTAATGCAATCCGATCTCTAGAGATCACAGAAATGATGTGATCCAATGTTAGTGTAATCCGATCCCTAGAGATCGCCCAAATGATGTAATCCGATCTTTTGAAAATAAAGACTTTATTTTATCGGTCATCATCTTATTATTTTTGCATTGATTATTTTTCCGATCTCTAATGTGGTTATCCGATCTGGTTCTTTACCTGAATGATACTTAACTGATCCTTTATTCAAAATATTTAACTTATTATGCCGATCTCCAATTAACTCATCCCTGAACATTCGGATATTTGAGAGAAGTGTCAGAACAGCTGTCGAGTCCCACCAATCGATGCGCTGCCTAGAACCTCGCGAGCATTAAATGCTCGGACTAGTATAAATAGGGGTGGGAGGGTTAGCCAGTTGTTCTCTCATTCCATTTTCAATCCCCTGCTCACAACTTCGAAGTTCTCTCGTTTTCTCAAGTTCTTCCGATGCCGATCAGACTCCGGTAAGGGCTTTGATCCTCTTTTTAATTTAAATTCTTTGTTTCTTTTGAAAATGAACGGTGCCGAAGGTCAGAGAGCGGCGAGCCCTCCTTCGATTCGTCTCGTGGTCATCGTCGAAGAAGAGGCGATCGGGCCAAGCGTTCAACAAGAACCTCCGGGGCCTCCGCTCCAACTCGGGCGGGTCATACCATCGAGGCTCGCACCTTCTTCAAGGAGAGACCCTTCCTATAGACGAGCTTGTCGGTTCTTGAGAATCCGATCTGCAATCGTTTGTTCAAGAATACAATATTTGTCACGATTCATATGAGTGATCAAGTGCCATGGCGATCTTCGTGTCGATCACTCTTTTGAAGAGAATGACATGGTCATGGTGTACGAGGAACGATTAAAGGCGGTCTGAGGTTCCCTCTAGACGATTTCTATAAGGAGGTCCTAAAACTTCACCGAGCATCCATTGTTCAAATTCACCCCAACTCGTGGCGGATCTTGGTAGCTTTCCGAGGTCTATGCCGAGCTAAGGGAATCAGACCTACGGCTAAGGTGTTCGCCGAGCTGCACAGACTAACTCGCCGAAAGGATGACGAACACTGGTTCTTTCAGGCGAAGCCTCATTGCGGACTCTTTTCCGATCTGCCCTCATCCCTTAAGAATTGGAAGAACCGATTTTTCATTCTGAGGAGTAAAGATCCGAGCTGCTTTGAGGACTTTCCTCGTAGCTGGTGGTACCAGGGGCCCCTGCTTCCGAAGCACATTACCCTGAGTCAAGAGGAAAGCTTAATAGTGATGGAGCTGAAGAGTCAGGCCGCCACTCTAAAATATTCCTGTCCAAATGCGGTGACTGCCGAACTGCACCATTGGACCATGCAACTGATCACCGGCCAAGATCGCGAACTTCCGCTCTCTGACCTCGGCATTGGTATTTTCTATATCTCAGTTCTCAGGACCTTAGCGATCTCACTAACCTCTTTTCTGTGCAGGTATGGCGGGTGGTGAGGGTTCTAGGAAGCGAAAGAAGGAAAGAGGGATCTCCCGGAAGATAAAGGAGATGAAGCGTTCGGAACGTCTTCAAACACCCGGTCACGAACCTGGGGAGATACAAAAAGATCCACCTCAACCTTCGGGTCCGCCGACCACTGAAGCTGTCAGATCTCCTCCTAGATCGGAAGAGCAGCCCCCGCCTCTCTCAGTTATTCCAAGCACGGAAAGGGAGCCTACTCAAGCTTCTGGGAGGACCTCTTCTCGTGGCGCTCAAATCGATCGATCGCTTGAAGAATAACCGATCATAGGGAGAACCCCGATTTTGCCAAAGTCACGGGATCTACCATCTTCTTTCAAGAGGATCGGGACAGGCTATCCCGGAATGGTCTCGATGATATCTTGACTCGAACCATGAGCTTGAATGTGGAGTGTCTGGTGAACCAGACCATGGTTCGGGAAAAGATTCAACGTCAGGTAAGGAGGTCGGGAAGAAAAATCAGAATTGGCTTCCTCCGATCCCAACTCTCATCCGCTCGGGATTATATATCTCAAGTCGAGGGACGGGCGAAGTACCATGAAGACCAGGTGGCGAGAAGTCTCATGACTGGTGAAAGAGAACGGGCTCTCGAGAGAAGTCCGGGCACTTCAGCCAACGGCCGCTCAGTCGCTCAACTTATAGAGGAGCTTAACGCGAAGGATAAGGAGCTTTACAGAGAAAGACAAAGAGCTTAAGGAAAAGATGAAGAGATGGTGTCAGAATAGCAGGAGCCTATGTGAATGCTCACAAGGTCCTCTTGGCCGAACTCCAGAAGCGCTACCCTGAAGAGGACTTCTCTGGATGGATGACTGGCTCCGAGGGCGGCGAAGATAGTGAGGAGGAAGCCGAAGGTGAGGGAGAGAGGAGAGTGATCCAAATGTAGATCAGTGGGGTGATCCCCGAATAACTGTCTGATTATGACATGAAATGGAATGCCTCTTTGTTCAATGAATGATTGTGATCGGAAAATTTTAAACCATTGTTTGTCTGAGTATTTGATTGTATGAGCACAGCAAAACAAAAACTAAACGTGATTATTAATCTAAGTATGAGAAATTGGAAAGCACTTTAAGCATGAGATCGGTAGGGAAGAAATGCTGAACGGAACTTGATTGAAAATTTAACTCGAACACTTAAGATCGGAATCCTCATTAAATCGAACCAAAACTTTAGCTCTTAAACTTTCGGAAAGGAGGTCGGCAATAAAACTGGTAGGAAAAGATCTAGTGCCAGTTCATTTTATTTATCAACAGAGATCAGGAATATACTCGACAGGTCCGGAAATTCGACAACGGGTTTGAGAGGTCGGTAAATGATTTGAGAGATCGGCGAGGCTTTAATGAATGTGAGGACTTAGCATTGATTCAATCCTTTGTGAGGAGAGATCGGAAATGTGACCGCCTATCAAAGAGGGATCGGAAACGTGATTAGCTGTTCAAAGAAGAATTTTTATTGATTCTAGGGGTCGGCCAAAATATGGTGTCGACAACAGTCACTTCCCACACCATTTCCAATCAGATTTGGAGATTTCTTTCTTTTCTTACATTTTTCCTACATTTCTAGTGTTGAGCTTCTTGTTTCTTAGTTTAGATTAAAGCTTTATTTCCATATAAACTCAGCATATCTTGTAAACATTATGGATAGTGAGTAGTTTTAGATAGATTCTGGAGTAAGGGATGTAATATTTGAGATATTTTGTGGATTTTGATTGGGTAATCCATATTTTGTGGTCTTAATGAGTTTTATTCATTTCTTGTGTGCTTAATGACATGCTTAATGTAGGATCCCATTAAGTGGTGTTCTTAATCCATGGTTGAGGCACCGAAAGGAGAAGGCCTTGTGATAGATAATCAAGAAATTGGACTTAATTAACTTAGATCTAGAAATAGACTAAGGATTAAGAGGATTTACAGATTAATTAAGGAACTTAATGGATCTTGATTAACTCTAACTCCACGAAAGTAGGATTAGATTGATTAAGGCACTCTTTGTCTCACTCGAAAGGGTATTCAAAGGATTTAAGAATTAATCTCCTTAAAACTCATAAGTTTCACAAGATTGGATAACCAATTTAAAAATCCCGAAATAGCTTGAATATGAAATCCCAAACTCCGGAATCGCCTTTTTATCATTGTTAATTTCTAATTGAATTTAATCACTTGCCATTTTTAAATCTTGCCATATTTGAATTTGCTTATTTTAATTTGATGCAAATTTAGTTAAATCTCTACATAGTTGAATAGACTATTAACTTTGCACATATAGACTTCATACTCCAATACCCATCAATTTATTGCTTTAATTTCAAAAATAGTTCAATTTAGTCAACTTTTTATATTAAAAATTCAATCATTAACACAACTCCTCATGGGAATGATATCTTTTCTAAATTACTTGTACGACCCGTGCACTTGCGGTTGGGCCACATCAAGTTTTTGGTGCCGTTGCCGGGGAGTTATTTGTTTAAGATTGAATTCTTGATTATTTTAGTTGTTTTTAGTTTTATCTTTGTTATCTTTTCATTTTGTGTTTGTTTGTTCTTTTTCAGGTACTCTTAATCTTTTATGAGAAGAGCTAGAAGCACAAGTGACACATCCTTATTGTTTAATCCTGAAATTGAGAAATTTTGTAAAGCCAATAAGAAAGAAACCAGAAGAAGAAAAGAAGCATTGAGAGAAACTGAATTAGAAGCAGACATGGCTAATGAAAGAATTAGAATTGGTGGTAACGCTGGGAATGATCGAAACAATGAAAATGTAGCCCAAGGAGAAGAAGTTGTAAATGCTAATGTGCCTAGGGGAAGTATGATGGATCATGCTTTTCCTCGTTTTGATGACTTGAGAGAAAGCATAGCAAGAACAAGGATTGATGCAAATAGTTACAAGATGGATTTTGGAGTTCTTCAAATGATTCAAAATTCTCAATTTGGGGGACATCCTTTTGAAACTCCACACACACATCTAAAGAAGTTTGCTATGATCTGTGACATGCAAAAACAACCTGGAGTGTCTGATGATGCAGCAAGATTGAAGCTATTCCCATTCTCTTTGAAAGATAGAGCATTGGATTGGCTTGATTCTTTACCTCACAACTCCATCACAAATTGGGAGCAACTCACTGATGCATTTCTTGCTCAATATTTTCCACCTGTAAAAACTCAAGAATTAAGGAATCAAATGACAGCTTTCAGACCAAGAGAAGATGAAACTCTCTATGAATCATGGATGAGATGGAAGGAATTAGAGAGACAATGCCCACATCATGCCATTCCAAAATGGATGATAAACCAGAATTTTTACACCAATGTCACTCCTGCAATTAGAGGGATTATTGATGCTCAAACAGGAGGAGAATTTATTATGAAGCATGAAGATGAAGCTTATGAGCTATTGGAGAAAATTACAAAGAACACTCATCTTTGGAGTAGTCCAAGAAGACCAGCTCCAACTCAAAAAAGGCAAGCTGCTGGAATGTACGACCTTGATCCATTCAACATGATTAATGCAAAGTTTGATGCACTTACAAATGTCTTGGCTAAGAAGATGGAAGATTTGAGTATGTTAGTTAGTTCATCATCATCATCTGGAAGTTCACAACAAGTCGCTTATGCAGAGGGAACTGCTAGCTGTGGAGTAGACTATGGAAAGCAAGCTGCATATGTTGGTAATTATGGAAACAAGCAAATGGGGAATCCTTACTCTCAAACTTATAATCCAACTTGGAGGAATCATCCCAACTTTTCATGGGGAAATCAGCAAAGTCAAGTTCCAAATCATAATTTTCAACCACAACAGCAACAAGGAATGCCATATCAGCAAAATAGGCAACCATTGCCTAATTTTCAGCAGAGAAACATGAATCCTGCACCTCCACCAAAACAGCAAGAACAAAGTTCCACCACAGAAGCTTTATTACAACAGATTCTTGCTAACCAAACTAAGCATGATGAAGAGATGAGAGAGATGAAAGCAAGGCTAGAACAGATGCAAACACATAATGAATCTTTGGAAAATCAGATTGCACAACAAACATCTTCCTCAGGTACCAAGTCTTTTGGAAAACTTCCAAGTCAACCGGAAAACCCAAGAGAGCAGTGTCAAGCTATTACTTTAAGAAGTGGGAAAGTTGTAAATAATGAGAAAAGTGAAAAAAATGAGAAAAGTGAAACTAGTGAGAAGAGAGAAAATGAGAAAGAAACTTATGAGAGTGAAAAACAAGAAAGTGAGAAAGAAAGTGCAGAAAAATATAAAGAGAAAATTGAAGAGAAGGAAGAGAAGTATATACCTCCAGAGCCCTACAAGCCACAACTTCCCTTCCCACAAAGATTTCAAAAAGCCAAGCTTGATAAGTAATTTGGGAAGTTCTTAGAGGTTTTGAAGAAGCTATACATAAATGTGCCCTTTATTGATGCTCTTTCACAAATGCCCTCTTATGCAAAAATTCTTAAAAGAAATTCTCTCAAACAAGAGGAAACTTGAAGACCATGAAACTATAGCTTTGACAGAAGAATGTAGTGCTATCCTCCAGAGGAAACTTCCTCCAAAGCTCAAGGATCCAGGGAGTTTTTCAATTCCATGCCACATTGGGGAATCATGTTCTACAAAAGCTTTATGTGATTTAGGGGCTAGTGTTAGCCTTATGCCCCCTCTCCATTTATGAGAAGCTCAATATGGGAGATCTTAAGCCAACCCACATTTCTCTTGATTAGTGTGGATCAATTAAGTATCCTGAAGGGATTTTGGAGAATGTGCCTCTAAAGTTTGGGAAGTTCTATATACCTGTTGACTTTGTCATCTTGGACATGGAGGAGGATTCTAATACTCCAATTATCTTGGGAAGACCCTTTCTAGCTACAGCAGGAGCATTGATTGATGTTAAGGGAGAAAAATTGACTCTTAGAGTTGGTGAAGATCAATTGGTTTTCAATATTAATAACACTATGAAGAAGCATCATTCTGAAGCTGATACTTGCTTGAGAGTTGATATCATTGATGAGCTGGTTAAAGAACACTTCAGAAAGAGATATCCGGAAGATCCACTTGAAAATTGTTTGGTTCATGGAGGAGGCATAGACTATGACAACCCTCATGTGGCTGCATATGCTCAACATCTAGAGGGTAGTCCACCATTCATTTCTGCTCCAGTTTTTCAACTCACACAAAAGGAAAAAGTCGAATCTAAGCAACCATCATTCAAGGAAGAAGATGCACCTAAGGTAGAACTTAAGCAACTTCTTTCTCAGCTCAGGTATGAATTTCTTGGCACTAATAACACTTATCCAGTAATTGTAAATGCAAACTTGAGTACCTTAGAGGCTGATAAGTTGTTAAGAGTGTTGAGGCAATTTAGGAAAGTTTTAGGATACACCATAGACGACATTAAGGGAATAAGCCCACACTTTTGCATGCACAGAATTATTTTGGAAGAAAATTGTAAGCCATCTATTGAACATCAGAGGAGGTTGAACCCAAATATGAAAGAAGTTGTTAAAAAAGAAATTTTGAAGTTGCTAGATGCAGGGATCATATATCCTATTTTAGACAGTACTTGGGTGAGTCCAGTATATGTTGTCCCAAAAAAGGGTGGAATGACAGTGGTCAAAAATGAAAATAATGAATTAATTCCTACAAGAACAGTGACTAGTTGGCGAATGTGCATAGATTACAGAAAATTAAATATAGCCACTAGAAAAGATCATTTTCCACTTCCCTTCATTGATCAAATGTTAGAAAGACTAGCTAGGCATTCTTATTTTTGCTATTTAGATGGATACTCAGGTTTTTTTCAAATCCCTATCCATCCAAATGATCAAGAGAAAACCACTTTTACTTGTCCATATGGAACCTTTGCTTATAGAAGGATGCCATTTGGGTTGTGTAATGTACCAGCCACTTTTCAAAGGTGCATGATGGCAATCTTCTCAGATTTCATTGAAGATATAATGGAGGTTTTTATGGATGATTTTTCTGTTTATGGATCTTCGTTTGACATATGCTTGGCTAACCTTTCTAAAGTTTTGCAGCGATGTGCGGATACTGACCTTGTGTTAAACTGGGAAAAGTGTCATTTCATGGTTCAGGAAGGGATAGTGCTGGGACATTTGGTGTCTAACAGAGGAATAGAGGTTGATAAAGCCAAGGTTGAAGTGATAGAGAAGATGGCTCCTCCTACCAATGTCAAAGGAATTCGAAGTTTTCTAGGACATGCCGGGTTCTACAGACGCTTTATCAAGGATTTTTCTAAAATAGCCAAACCTTTGTCTAATTTATTAAGTCATAACACACCATTTGTATTTGACCAAGAGTGTTTGGATGCCTTTTGCAGGTTGAAACAAGCTCTTATCACTGCACCAATCATGCAACCGCCCGATTGGAGCCTACCTTTTGAAATCATGTGTGATGCTAGCAACTATGCAATTGGAGCTGTTCTTGGTCAAAGAAAGGACAAAAAGGCTTATGCTATTTATTATGCTAGTAGAACATTGGATAAGGCCCAAACAAATTATGCAACAACTGAAAAGGAATTCTTAGCAATTGTCTTTGTATTAGAAAAGTTCAGACCTTACATTATTGACTCAAAGGTGGTTATATTTTCAGATCATGCAGCCATCAGGTATTTACTCTGTAAAAAGGAGGCTAAACCTAGGCTCATTAGGTGGATTCTGATGCTACAAGAGTTTGATTTGGAGATTAGAGATAAGAAGGGAGCTGAAAATGTAGTTGCGGATAATCTTAGCAGGTTGAAATTGGATGATGAAGAAATGGATGAAGTCCCTATTGATGAGTTTTTCTTGGATGAACAACTTTTCTCTCTTGTTACTAAACTACCTTGGTATGCAGACTTGGTGAATTATCTATCTTGTGGAGTCTTACCTCTAGGAATGACATGGCAACAAAAGAAAAAGTTTTTGCATGAGGCAAAATTTTATAGATGGGATGATCCTTTACTCTTTAGGAGATGTTGTGATGGTTTAATAAGAAGATGTATTCCTGATGAGGAGACACAGAGTATATGCATCATTGCCATGCTTCTGATTATGGAGGACATTTTAGAATCTCTAAAACAGCTAGTAAAATTTTGCAAGCTGGTTTCTTTTGGCCAAATCTTTTTAAGGATGTGAAGAAATTTGTGTTAGAATGTGATAAATGTCAAAGGAGTGGAAATTTGTCAAAAAGAGATCAAATGCCCCTAAATGATATTCTTAAAGTGGAATTATTCGATGTCTGGGGAATAGATTTTATGGGGCCATTTCCTCCTTCATATGGTAATAAATACATTCTAGTTGGAGTTAACTATGTGTCAAAGTGGGTGGAAGCTATTGCAACTCCAACTAATGATGCTAGAGTGGTAGTGAAATTCTTGAAGAAATTTGTCTTGAGTAGATTTGGAGCTCCAAGGGCTGTAATTAGTGATGGGGGTTCACATTTTTGTAATAAGCAATTTGAAAGCTTAATGAGGAAGTATGGTGTAGTGCACAAGATAGCTACCCCATACCATCCTCAAACTTCAGGACAAGTTAAAATTTCTAACAGAGAACTCAAACATATCTTGGAGAAAACAGTGAGCAATTCTCGAAAAGATTGGTCTGTCAAACTAGATGATGCTTTATGGGCATATAGGACTGCTTACAAAACCCCTATAGGAACTACTCCCTTTAGGTTGGTGTATGGTAAGTCTTGTCATTTACCTGTGGAGCTAGAGCATAGAGCATATTGGGCCATTCAGACCTTGAATTTTGATCTTAAGCAAGCTGGTGAAAAGAAACTATTGCAACTTAATGAGCTTGAAGAATTGAGGATGGATGCCTATGAAAGTGCCAGTATTTATAAAGAAAGAACTAAAGTTTGGCATGATAAGCATCTTAGGAAAAAGGAATTTAAAGAGGGTGATTCAGTTTTGTTATTAAACTCAAGATTGAAATTGTTCCCTGGAAAACTTAAATCAAGGTGGACTGGTCCATATAGAGTTTCTAAGGTTTTCCCTTATGGAGCAATTGAAATTTGGAGTGAAAAATCTAGGAATTTTAAGGTCAATGGGCATAGATTGAAACATTACATAACTGGAGACCCAATAAAGGGAGCAAGCTGTTACAAGCTCTCCAACCCCTCACCTCTCTTTAGTGAAATGCATGAAGAGTCCAGCTAAGGACTATAAATTAGCCCTCTTGGGAGGCATCCCAAGTTCTTTTATTTTGCTTTTGCTGATTTACTTTTATTTACATTGCTTTTGTTTTTATCTTAAATCTCCCCAAATTCAATTTTTGACATTGTTGAATCTTGTCCCTTGTAGATGTATTTCAATGGAGGAAGGTTGGTGAACTGCTGGGGAGTAACTTTTAATCTGAAATTATGTCCTTCAACTCTCCCAAAATTGATTGATTTTTACTGCATAACCTGTGAAGGTTTGCTACCTGGTTTGTGCAGAGAAAAAAAAATGAAATTTGCAGCAAAGAAGGGTCTGCAGCACATGGCTTATGTTTCTTTGTGAGGTTGGGTGTGTAACTTTTAAGTATTTGTGCTTATCATGTTAATATGATGGTAAGTGGGTCATTTTTGTAGTTTTGAGCTTATTTGGGTTGTGAAATTCAAGGTGGACATACTGTATTTTCTTGGCATAACTTGGGGAGTCCATTCTCATTTGTGGATAGATGCAACTTTATGCAGATTTTATTGAGTCTTAATGTGCTAAATGTTGATTTGCAGAATTTGAGTTGAAATGGCATGATTCACAAATGCCTCTTATGCAGGATTCACTTCTACAAGCTTGTGTAATGCAATTTGGATGGATTTTGTATATATTGATGTGTTTTTGATGACAATTTCTCATGATTTATGCTTCATAGAATTATATTTCTTCATTCTAGGGTATTTTTCACACTTGCAAATCATTTTCAATTGTAATCTCAATCTTGTTGATTTGTGCATAAGTAACTGCATAGCTTATGCAATCCTGCATAACCACAATTCTTGCCATTTTTCATCTCTGTTGCAAACTGCATAAGGATGTGCATAGCTTATGCAATTCTGCATAGCCATATTTTTGTCAAATTTCATATCTTTCGAAACTTGCATAAGTGTGTGCATGACTTATGCACGTTTGCATGACTTCAAATCTTGCATTTTCTCTTTCTGCCGAAATCTGCATAAGGGAGCGCATAGCTTATGTACTTCTGCATGACCACAAATTTTGAAAAACCAAAACTTGCCGAGACTTGCATAAGATGAGCGCATGACTTATGCACTTCTGCATGACTAATTTTCTTGCATTTTCTCTTCCTGCCGAGACTTGCATAAGGAGAGCGCATAAATTATGCACTTCCGCATAACCACCAACTCTGAGTTCCAAAACTTGCCGAGACGTGCATAAGGAGAGTAAATGGCTTATGCACTTTCGCATGACCACACTTTCCAAAAATCAAAACTTGCCAAGACCTGCATAAGGAGAGTGCATGACTTATGCACTTCCGCATGACCTATTTCTCTGAAATCCAAAACAGGCCGAAACTTGCATAAGTTAGCGCAAAAGCTATGCACTCTTGCATAATCAGTTTTTCACACTTTTTATCTTCCATCGAAACCTGCATAAGAGAGTGCATAAGTTATGCATACTCATTTTCCCCTTATGCAGTTTTACACAAGTCCTGTTCAAATCAAAATTTCTTCGGCATCCATTTTTCCCACCTCCACTTCCCGTCTTTTCTGTTCACGACTGTCCCTCCACGTCCATTTATCCCGGCATTATCCCTCCCCTTCTTCTCCACTCATCTTTCCGCTGCCTTTGCCCTAGCTTCCCTCTGCATCCTTTATTTTCTCCATTCTCACCATCGACACCCAATGGAATCGCCTCCTCATTCCCCTCAAACTTCCCCTCTCCAAGTCTTGCCCTTGGCAATGCGGCCTCCCAACCCCGATTCCCCTCCACAAGAAACCCCTCCACCACCTCCCACAGCCACATATAAAAGAAAAATTAGGTCGAAATCCACCCGACCCATGGCTTCTGCACCTCCTCTCTCAAACGCAAAGAACCACCCACCACTCCACTGTCAGAGCCTCCACCCAAAAACCCCAAAACTTCAACCTCCAAACGACATGAGGCTAGCGTTTCTACCTCTACCCCACAGGCCAAATCACCCTCTTCCAGCAAAAAGCAAATGTCAGCAGCCTCACAGGTATCAAAACTACCTTGGCCTCTTCCTGATGCAGCTCAAAAGGCAGCCTTTAAGAGACTTAAGGAAAGGAGGGTGCAACCCACTAGGAATATTTCTGCAGATGCCCTCCAATCAGTTGGTTTATTTGATAATGTGGTTGCATATCTTGATGGTTTAGGTTGGATGGAATTTGTGCATAAGCAAGAAATAGTTTATCCAGCTCTAGTTTTGGAATTTATTTCCTCATTTTCTACTATCCTGAAATTGCATGACGTAGATTATATGCCAACTATGAAATTTAGATGTTTGGGGCAAAATAGAGAGTTATCTGTAACACCCCGTTTGCATAGCCTGGTAGATTTTACTGTTCCGGTGACCGGTGTCAGTCCAGACAATTAAGGAGATTAGAACCACACTTAAGACAATTAGAGAAGCCATAAACACAAATAATTAGTAATGTTCAATTAGTTAAGTATAAACAAGAAAAACAAAACATAAGAAGTTAAACGAGCCGAGAGTCACAGCGATGGGTGACCTCCTCGGGAACGACTGCGAAGTCATTTTAAACTCAAATTTCGAACCGTAAAAAGTGACGCTGCGGTCCTTAGGACCCTTATAGACATAGTAGAAAAGAGAAAATCACGAAAAAGAACTGTTAAGTCAGTCAAATAATTAGGTCAGGGAACCGAAAGAAATAGGGAATTATTTGCAAACCGGGATGAACTGGCGAGGGGCAATTTGGTCAATGGACCCCGAGAGCTGACTCTTGACCTAACTTTCAAATAAAATCGGAGAAAAGAAAATTTCAGGATCCATAATTAAATTAAAGAACTATTGAAGAATTAAAGAAAAAGAAAAAGAATAAAAATGATACTTATTACATCATGATGATGACATCATATAAGATGTCAAAATTAATTTTAATTTTCCAACCTTTTTTGACCAAGTCAATTATGGGCATAAAAACAAAAATTCAAAAAGATTTTTTTTCACTTCTTCTTTTGCTTATTCCCGTAGCTCTCTCCTCTCCCTCTCTTCTTATTTTGTTCCACCATTTTTAAGCAAGAAAAGCTTGGAATTCTTTGGTTCCTTTCCATAAATCCTCTAAATCCCAACATTAAATCTTATCCCTAGACCTAGATAAACACTTTGGGAGCAAGAAGGAAAAGAAAACTTGGAGAAGTGAAGAATTAGGAAATCTACAAATTGAGGTAAGTGCAATTTCAAGTTTGGATTCTTATGGAATTCATGAATTTGAGTTTATGTGTGATGAAATTGCATTTGAAATAAAGGAAATCATGCTTAAATAAGGGAAGAAAGAATGTGGCAGCCATAGAACTCTAAGGTTTTAATGATATTTAGTTAGGTTAAACATGAAATATTGGTGAATAAATGTTATATATGTGATTGTATAACTAGATTACATGAATTGTGAAGATTGGACAAAGTTAGGGTTTTGGGACTTAGGGTTTATGAACCAAAAATGTAAGAAATGAGTAAATGGTGTCTTGGACCTATTGTGAAGAGAAAAATGGTCAATAATGACCAAAGGAGATGTGTGGGAATTGTTAGAATGGAAGTCAAATTCGTAGGGTAAATGGTCATGCTGCAAGCCAACTTTGAAGGACCAAAACGAGAATTTTATAAGTCCAATTGATATACCACTAATTGGGGATGAAAATAGACGTAAAATGACACAATTTTCATTGAGGAACCATGGCCAAAAACTGACCAAAACTTAGTGAACCAATTGACCAAAGTGAAATGAGAGCAGGCTGCCACTGCACAAACTGACCAAATGAACAGTAATTGTTCATTTGGTCATAACTCGAGCTAGGCAGGTCAAAATGACCTGAAATTTTACCAGTAATTAGATAAGATATAGATCTAAAACTTTCATGAAGAACACCAACCCAAATTATGCCATTAACCTAATCAAATGATTGAGCAAAGTTGAGTTACTGAACCTGCAAAACTGCAAATTTCCATTTGAACAGTAAAGTTCCAATGGCTATAACTCTCTCTAGAAAACTCCGATTGAGGCGATTCTTGAACCGATGGAAACCTAAGACGTAGTAGAACATTTCGTATGAAGGAAATTAGACCAAATTACGGACTTAACTTGATCAAATTATTGAACGAAGTTGGATCAAAAATCTGCCAGAACCTAAATTGCAGCATGAACAGTGCACGTGAACAGTAATTTTATTTTGGCTATAACTTGAGTTACAAAACTCCAATTAGGGTGATCCAAAAATGAGAATACACTTAAGACAATAAGGAACATTTTTTATGAAGGAAGTTTTGCCAAATTCCAACAGTAAAAGGGCCAATGAAACAGTGTAACTTAGGACTCCAAAACTGAAAATTGGCAATTTTGCCTAAAAGACCTAAGTTTTGAGAAAATGACCAAAACCAACAAGTTTAGTGACCAAAATGTAGAAGGTAGGTGAATTTGGAATTCCCATACCTATTAAGCCTTAAAAGTCAACTATTTGACTTGAATAGTATAGTGAATAGTAACCCGAAACACAAAAATTTCGAGAACGTCGAATTTAACACGTTAGAACTAGGTAAATGTGAAGCTAAATTTATTTTGGATTTGTGTTAAGTTCTAGTACTGAAACATTGTAAAATTGTGGGTTTCAGTTGAAAAGAATATCGGGAAGGAACCCGAGGAACCGAGTCGAGGCTAAGGGACGACTCGCTTGAGGTTTGTGCACAACATCTCCATGCTTTAAAATTCATTGATAAAGTGAACAAAATATGTATTTTACTTGTGCTTTGGAATTGTTGAAAGTTTAATTGTGACATTATTTATGATGTTTTGATTTAAACTGTGAAAGTTATTGTGTATATTTGAAATGACAATGTTTAGCAAATTGTTAAGATAAGTTTTGAAACCACATTGTCATGACCATATATTTAAACACCTCACTAGCATGACTAGTGGGGGTAATTAGTTTGGAATTTTGATTCCTTCTCTGGAGAAGTGTTGAGGTGTGCCAGTAGAAGAGGATGTGAATGGATATCCATATATTTGAGCTAACTAGCCTTGTGATGTGATTTCTCTTTAGCCTCTGGCTATTGAGATTCTATTTATTTCGAATGGCATGATTTAACTGTGGGTTTTATGAAATGCGTTTTGATACTTCAAAATGAACGTGGTCTGCATTAAAATCTCATAATTCATGTTTGTGTTTAATGCTCATGTTTAGTCAAATTTTTGAATAAATATGATTTTATTTTTGCATAAAGATTATTTTAGTATGTTGTGCACCACTGAGTCCTAGTACTCAGCGATAGCTTTTATTACTGTCGCAGATATAGAGACGAGAGGAGCAGCAGACTGAGCTGCTAAAGATTGAGGATCATTCAGCCTAAAGTCTTCGGGTATAATTTATACCCTAATTGTAAATATTTCTTTTCATGTATGTATTGCATATAAATGTATGGACGTGCAAAAGGGTCTTTATGCAGCTTATACAAAAATTTGTATGAAGTTTGTAATAAAGTTTAGTTGTATTTCTTTTGATGTAAATTTTGTAAGAATGTACATAAATTGTGTTGTCTCTAATGAAATATGAGTACAACTATTTTATTTAATTTAAATGAAATGTATTGCTAGTATGCTGAGGATTATTGAATTTTGAACTTGAGAAATTTATTGAAATGATTGTGAAATTGATTGAGTTTGATTGTGAAATCGAAGTAGTGGTTGAGAAAAACTTTTAGAAGTGCTTTTTACAGGTATTTGAAGAACTGTTTTCTCAAAATACAGAGGGAACTCTGTCAAAATTTTTATAAAATTTGCGGAAAAATAAAATGGGCTAAAATTTCCAACTAGCTTTCAACTTAATTACATGTTTAAAATACTTATTAGAAATGCTCACCACTTATCAAAAATAAAAAAATTGTTTTAAAATCCCTTGTAGGGTACTTAATGAGTTATCGGTAGGTAAAGTTCGGTAGTTCATTAGGTATTCTACGGGATCATGTTATGCCTTACAGAGGGGTAAGGTGTGACATGTTTTAGTGGTATCAAAGCAAATTTTTGAAGTATGTTTTAACATATAAATTTGTGTCTTTCTTTGTTAAGTACAACTGCTCAATGTCCATATTTGTTACATACAGTGCATTACATCATGAATATGAACTAACGGAGGGAAATCTCCATGTGTTACTTGTTCAGGAGATACCCTAACTTCAGACTGAAATGGAAGAAGGGGATCGCTCAGTTGAGCAGTCTGTGAAGCTGAGGCACAAGGGGAAGCCCCAGCTTTACGAAATGTCAGTGGGTCAGTAGCACCAGCCCCGCAAATGCCGCAGTTTTCTACACAATTCGCACAGCAGATGGCTGCGATGTTTCAACAAATGGCTGGGGGTATGCCTGCTCAAGCTCCACCACAACCACCTGTGGCACAACCATTGCCTCCAGTCAGACAGTATGACAAGTTATTGAAGTATGGGGCTGCAGAATTCAAGGGTACAGTGGACCCTTTAGAGGCAGAGCAATGGCTTGAAAGAATGGACAGAGTGTTTAAGAAACTGCACTGCCAAGATGAACTAAAGTTTGAGTATTCGGTGTCACTATTGCAAGGGAATGCATATGATTGGTGGAAGACCATCCCCACGGCTTATTTGAACCACGATCTTGACACAGGATGACTTCATCAGAGAATTTAGACAGAAATACATCCCAGATGCATATGTTGACCAGAAACTGCAAGAATTTTTTAGTCTGAAACAAGGAAACCGATCGGTGGCAGAGTATGAGAGAGAGTTCTCCTGCCTGAGTCACTATGCGGGGAGTCTCCTTACTACCAGCAAGGCAAGATGCAAGAGATTTGAGACGGGTTTGAAGCCCAGCATATAGTGATGCTTCTCACAATGGATTAGGCTGTGTATTGATGCAAGATCGAAATGTCATTGCCTATGCATCACGCCAGCTAAAACCGCATGAGAGGAATTATCCGACACATGACTTGGAGCTTGCAACTATAGTGTTTGCTCTTAAGATCTGGAGACATTATTTGTATGGGGAGAAGTGCTACATCTATACAGATCATAAGAGTTTGAAGTATTTGGGCACCCAGAAAGAGCTGAATTTGAGACAGAGGAGATGGTTAGAGTTGATAAAAGACTATGATTGTCTGATAGACTATCAGCTAGGGAAAGCTAATGTTGTGGCTGACGCCCTAAGTCGCAAGACTATGGCAAGTCTACAAGTTACTCCTTTGTCTTTGGTACATGAGTTAAGATCATTGCATGCCAGCTTAGAGATTAATGATGATGGGCAGACAGCAGTTGCATGGCATGTACAGCCAGTGTTGATTGATCAGATTAGAATGGCTGCTCAAAATGATCAGAAGTATCAGAAGTTGATGGAAGAAGTCCGACAGGGCAAGAAACCAGAATTCTCAATCAGAGATGACGGTCTACTGCTACACCAGGGCAGAATATGTGTTCCCAATGATGTTGAATTGAGGAAGATCATTTTGAAAGAAACACATGAGTCTCCTTTTGCCATGCACCCTGGTGGCACAAAAATGTATAGAGGGTTAAAGGAGCATTACTGGTGGATGGGTATGAAAAGAGGTGTGGCAGAGTTTGTATCCAAATGCCTAACTTGTCAGCAAGTGAAGGCCTACCCACTGGGCTGTTACATCCACTACCAGTGCCCGAATGGAAATGGGAAAGAATAACGATGGATTTTGTGATGGGACTTCCGAGGACACAGAAGAGTCATGATGCAGTTTGGGTCATTATTGACAGACTAACTAAGTCTGCTTATTTTCTGCCAGTCCGGATGGATTATAGTTTGGAAAGATTGGCCAAGGTATACATCGATGAAATTGTGAGACTGCATGGTGTGCCAGTATCCATCGTGTCAAACAGAGATCCTAGGTTCACTTCTAGATTTTGGGGTAGTCTTTAGAGAGCCCTAGGAACTAGATTGAACTTCAGTACTGCATTCCACCCACAGACAGATGGCCAGTCTGAGAGGGTAATTCAGATCTTGGAGGACATGCTACGAGCTTGTGTGATTGAGTTTGAGGGTAGTTGGGATATACACTTGCCTTTGATTGAGTTTGCTTATAACAACAGCTATCAATCAAGTATTGGGATGCCTCCATATGAAGCTTTGTATGGCAGAAAATGAAGAACCCCTTTGTGTTGGGATGACGTGGGTGAAAGAAAAATGATTGGACCCGAAATTGTTCAACAAACTGAAGAGAAAATCAGGGTGATTCGAGATCGACTTAAGACTGCATCAGACCGTCAGAAGTCCTACATTGATCTGAAAAGAAGGGATATTGAGTATGCAGTGGGTGAGAAAGTTTTCCTCAAGGTTTCTCCTTGGAAGAGAATTATGAGATTCGGCAAAAAGGGAAAACTGAGTCCTCGTTTCATTGGGCCATATGAGGTTCTGGAAAGGGTGGGTCCTTTGGCTTATCGTTTGGCACTACCTCCAGAGTTAGAGAAAATACATAACGTCTTCCATGTGTCTATGTTGAGGTGGTATCGATCAGACCCATCTCATGTACTACCAGTAGAGGAAATTGAAGTAAATCCAGACCTCACATATGAAGAAGAACCCATAGAGATTCTGGCTTATGAGGTGAAGCGACTCTGAAACAAGCGGTCTACCGTTGGTAAAAGTGCTGTGGAACCATCATTCGGGCCAGGAGGCTACTTGGGAACGAGAGGAGGACATGAGGAGACAGCACCCACAGCTGTTCAGAGATTGATACCAGGTAAAATTTCGAGACGAAATTTATTTTAAGGGGGGGAGAATTGTAACACCCCGTTTGCATAGCCTGGTAGATTTCACTGTTCCGGTGACCGGTGTCGGTCCGGACAATTAAGGGGATTAGAATAACACTTAAGACAATTAGAGAAGCCATAAACACAAATAATTAGTAATGTTCAATTAGTTAAGTATAAACAAGAAAAATAAAAACATAAGAAGTTAAACGAGCCGAGAGTCACAGCAATGGGTGACCTCCTCGGGAACAACTGCGAAGTCATTTTAAACTCAAAATTCGAACCGTAAAAAGTGACGCTACGGTCCTTAGGACCCTTATGGACACAGTGGAAAAGAGAAAATCACAAAAAAGAACTGTTAAGTCAGTCAAATAATTAGGTCAGAGAACCGAAAGAAATAGGGAATTATTTGCAAACCGGGATGAACTGGCGAGGGGCAATTTAGTCAATGGACCCCGAGAGCTAACTCCTGACCTAACTGTCAAATAAAATCGGAGAAAAGAAAATTTTGGGATCCAGAATTAAATTAAAGAACTATTGAAGAATTAAAGAAAAAGAAAAAGAATAAAAATGATACTTATTACATCATGATGATGACATCATATAAGATGTCAAAATTAATTTTAATTTTCCAACCTTTTTTGACTAAGTCAATTATGGGCATAAAAACAAAAATTCAAAAAGATTTTTTTTCACTTCTTCTTTTGCTTATTCCCGTAGCTCTCTCCTCTCCCTCTCTTCTTATTTTGTTCCACCATTTTTAAGCAAGAAAAGCTTGAAATTCTTTGGTTCCTTTCCAGAAATCCTCTAAATCCCAACATTAAATCTTATCCCTAGACCTAGATAAACACTTTGGGAGCAAGAAGGAAAAGAAAACTTGGATAAGTGAAGAATTAGGAAATCTACAAATTGAGGTAAGTGCAATTTCAAGTTTGGATTCTTATGGAATTCATGAATTTGAGTTTATGTGTGATGAAATTGCATTTGAAATAAAGGAAATCATGCTTAAATAAGGGAAGAAAGAATGTGGCAGCCATAGAACTCTAAGGTTTTAATGATATTTAGTTAGGTTAAACATGAAATATTGGTGAATAGATATTATATATGCGATTGTATAACTAGATTACATGAATTGTGAAGATTGGACAAAATTAGGGTTTTGGGACTTAGGGTTTATGAACCAAAAATGTAAGAAATGAGTAAATGGTGTCTTGGACCTATTGTGAAGAGAAAAATGGTCAATAATGACCAAAGGAGATGTGTGGGAATTTTTAGAATGGAAGTCAAATTCGTAGGGTAAATGGTCATGCTGCTGGCAGCATGACCAAGCCAACTTTGAAGGACCAAAACGAAAATTTTACAAGTCCAATTGATATACCACCAATTGGGGATGAAAATAGACGTAAAATGGCACAATTTTCATTAAGGAACCATGGCCAAAAACTGACCAAAACTTAGTGAACCAATTGACCAAAGTGAAATGAGAGTAGGCTGCCACTACACAAACTGACCAAATGAACAGTAATTGTTCATTTGGTCATAACTCGAGCTAGGCAGGTCAAAATGACCTGAAATTTTACCAGTAATTAGGTAATATATAGATCTAAAACTTTCATGAAGAACACCAACCCAAATTATGCCATTAACCTAATCAAATGATTGAGCAAAGTTGAGTTACTGAACCTGCAAAACTGCAGATTTCCATTTGAACAGTAAAGTTCCAATGGCTATAACTCTCTCTAGAAAACTCCGATTGAGGCGATTCTTAAACCGATGGAAACCTAAGACGTAGTAGAACATTTCGTATGAAGGAAATTAGACCAAATTATGGACTTAACTTGATCAAATTATTGAACGAAGTTGGATCAAAAATCTACCATAACCTAAATTGCAGCATGAACAGTGCACGTGAACAGTAATTTTATTTTGGCTATAACTTGAGCTACAAAACTCCAATTGGGGTGATCCAAAAATGAGATACACTTAAGACAATAAGGAACATTTTCTATGAAGGAAGTTTTGCCAAATTTCAACAGTAAAAGGGCCAATGAAACAGTGTAACTTAGGACTCCAAAACCGAAAATTGACAATTTTGCCTAAAAGACCTAAGTTTTGAGAAAATGACCAAAACCAACAAATTTAGTGACCAAAATGTGGAAGGTAGGTGAATTTGGAATTCTCATACCTATTAAGCCTTAGAAAGTCAACTATTTGACTTGAATAGTATAGTAAATAGTAACCCGAAACACAAAAATTTTGAGAACGTCGAATTTAACATGTTAGAACTAGGTAAATGTGAAGCTAAATTTATTTTGGATTTGTGTTAAGTTCTAGTACTGAAACATTGTAAAATTGTGTGTTTCAGTTGAAAAGAATATCGGGAAGGAACCCGAGGAACCGAGTCGAGGCTAAGGGACGACTCGCTTGAGGTTTGTGCACAACATCTCCATGCTTTAAAATTCATTGATAAAGTGAACGAAATATGTATTTTACTTGTGCTTTGGAATTGTTGAAAGTTTAATTGTGACATTATTTATGATGTTTTGATTTAAACTGTGAAAGTTATTGTGTATATTTGAAATGATAATGTTTAGGAAATTGTTAAGATAAGTTTTGAAACCACAGTGTCATGACCATATATTTGAACACCTCACTAGCACGACTAGTGGGGGTAATTAGTTTCGAATTTTGATTCCTTCTCTGGAGAAGTGTTGAGGTGTGCCAGTAGAAGAGGATGTGAATGGATATACATATATTTGAGCTAGCTAGCCTTGTGATGTGATTTCTCTTTAGCCTCTGGCTATTGAGATTCTATTTGTTTCGAATGGCATGATTTAACTGTGGGTTTTATGAAATGTGTTTTGATACTTCGAAATGAACGTGGTCTGCATTAAAATCTCATAATTCATGTTTGTGTTTAATTCTCATGTTTAGTCAAATTTTTGAATAAATATAATTTTATTTTTGCATAAAGATTATTTTAGTATGTTGTGCACCACTGAGTCCTAGTACTCAGAGATAGCTTTTATTGCTGTCGCAGATATAGAGACGAGAGGAGCAGCAGACTGAGCTGCTAAAGATTGAGGATCATTCAGCCTAAAGTTTTCGGGTATAATTTATACCCTAATTGTAAATATTTCTTTTTATGTATGTATTGCATATAAATGTATGGACGTGCAAATGGGTCTTGAGCAGCTTGTACAAAAATTTGTATGAAGTTTGTAATAAAGTTTAGTTGTATTTCTTTTGATGTAAATTTTGTAAGAATGTACATAAATTGTGTTGTCTCTAATGAAATATGAGTACAACTATTTTATTTAATTTAAATGAAATGTATTGCTAGTATGCTGAGGATTATTGAATTTTGAACTTGAGAAATTTATTGAAATGATTGTGAAATTGATTGAGTTTGATTGTGAAATCGAAGTAGTGGTTGAGAAAAACTTTTAGAAGTGCTTTTTACAGGTATTTGAAGAACTGTTTTCTCAAAATACAGAGGAAACTCTGTCAAAATTTTTATAAAATTTGCGAAAAAATAAAATGAGCTAAAATTTCCAACTAGCTTTCAACTTAATTACATGTTTAAAATACTTATTAGAAATGCTCACCACTTATCAAAAATAAGAAAATTGTTTTAAAATCCCTTGTAGGGTACTTAATGAGTTATCGGTAGGTAAAGTTCGGTAGTTCATTAGGTATTCTACAGGATCATGTTATGCCTTACAGAGGGGTAAGGTGTGACGTTATCATTGGACCAATTTCATAGCATTTTTGGGTTTGCAATTGATGGACTATTTAGGGTACCATATACAGGGGTAGAGGTAGCAAACAAAGGTATTTGGAATGCTGCTCAGTTTTGGAGAATTATCACAAACCAACCTCAGACTTTTTCTGCTGGCAGATCCAAAACCTCTCAAATACTAGACCCTGCACTTAGATTTATCCATAGGCTTATTGCTAGCACTATCTTGGGCAGAGGGACTAGTTCTGGTGCGGTTGGGAAATCTGAATTGTTCATGCTATGGTGTGCTTTTCACAAAGTTAAAGTTTCTCCTAGTTACTTCTTTTGTGAACATGTGTTACATATTGCCACCAAATCCATAGGTGACATTGTCTTGGGTGGGCTCATAACTGTTATAGCCAAGCATTTTGGTTTTAATCCGGAAGAGCATCCACTACCAGCACTTTCAGACACCCTATATTTTGATGCTACACACCTATCCAAAACTGGATTCAGCTTGCCACCTTCTGACACTGCACAACCAGCAACAGAAATTGAACCCACTGCACAACCAGAGGGACAATCTGTCCCACCAGTCCAACAAAGATTCTCACGAACCCACACCCCTCCTCGCCTACACAGACATCCCAACAGATTCTCGCACCTACAACCTGCGCACTGGACCCTCTTTATCCACAGCACCTCCTCCCTTCAACACTAAAGCCTTATTCACCTATCATGAAAGGCTTAGTGATGATATATACTTTGTGGATAGAAAGCTTGAATCTAGTCTTGATACCCTCAAGGATCGTCATGATCAACTCTTTGATTTTGTCATGGAAACCAGAGATAAGCAGAAAGAATTAAAGGAGATGATGAAGCAGCTCATGATTTTTGTGGGAATGCCACCTCCACCTCCATCACCTCATCCAGAACCATCACTTCAACAGCAAACAGCTCCAACCAGTCCTTTAGGAGCATCTTTGGACAAGGGCAAAACAATAGAATTAGATTATTTTCTGCTTTACTTTTGTTCAAACTTGTAGGAGTTTTTCTTTGTAGATATGTTGCAACAATTTTAGTTTGTTTTGAATTCTGTTTTTCTTGAAGTTCTATTGGATGGCTATTACATTAGTTTTTCATTGATTTTCATTGCTTTTACTGCCCCTTTGTGCATACTTGTCCATACACTGTATCTATTTGCATGCTTCTACTGGTGTTTGCACATTTTTCCTTGCTCTTCATCATCCAGCAGCTTTTAAATATACTGCACAGGCTGTGAATCCCCTTATGCAAATATTTTGCATAGCCTGTGCAGTCCTTTCTGCTACTCATGCAGAATTGCACAGGCTGTACCCCCCTTATGCAAATGTTCTGCATAGCCTGTGCAGTCCTTATTGCCACTCATGCAGAACCGCACAGCTTATGTATCCTCCTTATGCACCTGTTCTGGACAGCACTTAATTCTGCATAACCTGTGTAGCTTCTTATGCATCCCCATTATCTCTTGAATTCTCATCTGCTCTATACCAGGTAACTCTTTCTTTTTGCTCTTAAATTTCACAATTCCTGGTAATTACTATTTGCTTTGAGTTTTGATAATGCACTGCTTGAGACATTGAGGACAATGTCCAATTTTGAGTTTGGGGGTGTGCATTTTGATTTTTGCTACATTTTTCACATTTTGAGTATAGGAACATCTCATCCCATTACACTTACATATATTGTAAATATTTTACATATACATCCATACATACATATACATAACACATTTACACACACATTATACATCACTTAGAAATTGTACACATTGCATACAAATAGATTTCCTCCATTTAGATTTCCTCCATTTAGTTAATGCATTGTTCATTTTTAGGAATCATGCATCATGCATTAAAATCTTTTGCCAAATCCCTTGAGTATTGAAAAGATGCCTATGAGAGTGATTTGACTTACCTTTAGTTGGGTTTGCGGATTAAAAGTTTCCTAAGAGGTGCAAGGTTTTGAAGTGTCTATCCCTTGCCTATATCTTCTTAGCCAAAAAGCCACCCAACTAGTGCTTTAGAGATTGGAGTGTTTAGAGGGAGTTATTGGATATAAGGTAGTCAAATGAGGTCTCACCAATCCTAGAATAAATTTTCTAAACCTTTCAAGGCGAAATACCAGCTTGTACTTGAAAAGAGAGATGATTAGGCATTCTTTGATTTAAACCTTCTCATTTTAAACCTTTGGCCCTTTTCCTAATTAAAATTGACCCTTGCAAACCCCTTTGAGCCTTTTAATCCTAATTTTTCTTGAATCTCTTATTGCTACCTAGCCAATGAACTAAACACTCCAACCCTTTTCATGAAAATAATTATTTATAACATTAGGTACATTAAAAAAAAAAAAGAGAGAGAGAAAAAAATTTCAATACAAGGGAGAAGAAATGCTTGTCATCTTGTAAAAGTGCTAGTATATGTGCTTTTCACTATTGTCATTCAAAATGAAAGAAATCCACCCAAGGTATTAAAAGAAATGAGTTTGGGGGTGGCAATTTTAGGGACAATCATCAAAAGAAAATGCAAGATACAAGTTTAAAGTATCAAAGTGTCCCTCCATTTTTTATGTGTTTTGTAAAATATGCTAGCACTTGACAATCCTCATTGTGTATTTCTCTCCCCCATATAAATATATATAAAAAAATAATAATAATAATAAAATAAGAAGTGTACCTTATGTTGTCAAGATTGAAATATTCTCATGCTTTGAATCCTTTTTACCCATTTTTCTTCTTAGCCTCATTTTGAACCCCATGGCCCCATTACATCCCTAAAAAGACCTTTGATCTCTTGATAGTACTTGCTACATTAGTGGAGATAGGAGTAAGAAATTTGCCTATGGGATTGAAAAATTATCCATTCATTCATTTAATTCCATCATTCTATATAGAGACACTTTGACTATTGATTGTCCTAGAATTCCTTTTGAGCATGAATCTCTCTTTTGATTGGTTGGTTTTGGAATTTTGAATGATAATTGACTTGATGGCTAAGCAGTGAAATCTTGGATAAGCATTAGATTCTTTGCATTTTGAAGGATGGGTATATGGATTGCCGGTATGGCTAAAGGTGTGTTAAGTTACTTTAATAGGTGATTTTCATAGCTCTTTGGATAAGGCACCCCTAAAGAATTTTGCATCACATTTTAAAGTTTGCTTGAGGACAAGCAAAAGCTTGAGTTTGGGGGTATTTGATGCATACATTTTGCATAATCATTTAGGTTTAATTTCATAGCCATTTTATTTGATTATTAGTCACTTTTAGTTAATTTCATTAGTTATTTAGTTAGTTTTTCATAATTGTCAATTTTGGATTAATTTGTAATTTTTACTTCGTTTTGTAGGAAAAATGGTGTTTTTGAAGGACTAAAAAGAAATTTTTCCATTAAGGAGTGACTTCTGCAGCCAAAGATGTCAAAAACAAGTTTCAAAGTTGAAATATGCATTGGCCAAATTGCGCATAACTTGCCGCATAAGTTATGCAGATTTGCATAAGGAGAAGAAACACTGTTCCAATACCTGCCGAATTGTGCATAAGAAGAGTGCATAGCTTCTATAGATTCACGCCTGTTACACTCATTTCATATAGGCATTTTAGGGTAGTTTTGCATCCATTTTGCCCTTATATTTTAGTATATTTTATGTTTTTAGCTTTATTTTAGCTTATTTGTTAAATTTAAATACTTTATATGTGATTTTTGTAATTTTGTTGTTTTTGATAGGATTTTGTGGCAAATCGAAGATCAATGAGTGCAATAGGAAGTGATTTGAAGAAATTTGAAGTTCTTTAAGCATGGAGGAAAGTTAAAGAAATCAAACCTTGAAAAAGCAAACCAGCCGAAATTTGCTTGAGGCTTTGCTTAAGGTCATGCTTAGGGTAAAGCGGCAATGCTTAAGGTGCAACACAAGTCAAGCATGAGCAGAAAAGTCCATTTTACTATAAGTCCGCCGAGATTTCTTGAAGGTCCGCTTAACCTTAAGCGACATAGCGACAGAGGCTAAATTTGCTAAGAAGTCGCTTAGGTTGCCGAACCCTAAGCGTAATGCCCGTAATGTGAATAGTGTCACGACTTGGATAATTTTACACCTCATTTCCTATCCACTCCTTGTCTTTTATTTACTTTTAGGGTAACTTTTAGGGACCATATAAATTCATCATTTCCTTATTTTTGCCACAAGAGGAAGGGGGAGGAAAAACAAAAAGGAAGGAAAAATTGAATAGAAAGAGAGAGAGAAGACGCCATTCTCTCTAGGAAGAGGAGCTGCTGCACGAGTTTGGAGCTCCAGAAACCAGAGACCTTGGTTCTTCCACCTGGGTTTTCCTATTTCAGTCCTTTTATCATGTTTTTCTTTATTCTTCCATCTATATTTCTTGTAAATACCATCATGAGTGAGTAATTTCTTTAGATTTCAGAGTTGGGAAATATGTTTTAGATTAATTTGTGGATTTGGATTGGGTATTTTCTTATTTTACACAAATATGAGTTTTGATTCCTTCCTTGTGTGCTTGATTTACTTGCCTAATGTTGGTACCCATTGGGTATTGTGTTAATCTTTGATTGAAGGACCGAAAGGTGAAAGTCATTGATAGTTAATCAAGGATTGGAACTTAAAATCACCTAGATTTAGAAATAAACTAGGACTTTAAGAGGAATTAATTATTGGTTACAAAATTTAATGGGTTTTAAAATAATCAAATACATACGAAAGTAGGTTTGGTTATTTTAGAATACGCTTTGATTTGCTTGAAAAAGATATCAAAGGGATTTAGAATCAATTTCCTTCAAACTCTATTTTCTTTTAAAAATTGGAATGCCCAAGACAAATCCCAATTAATTTATGCATAAACCCCCAACTCTGGAATCACTTTTACCATAATTAGACTTTTGCATAAATTACCCATTGTTAATTTTAGTTTAATTGCGAGCTAGAATTAGAATTTATTTGTTTGCTCTTTACCCATTTCAATTGGATTAATCAATTTACCTTGCTCATTTACATTTACCATTTATTCATTAATCATTAGCCCAAATAATCGCTTCATTCATAGTTTAGTAATCAAACAGCAAATCCTCGTGAGAACGATACTTGATTCATCACTTTATTACTTGAGACGACCCGTATACTTGCGGATTCGCCACACCAAGTTTTTGGCGCCGTTGCCGGGGATTTGATTTTTGTTTGATATTGAACAATTGTTTGTTTGGTTAATTTGGGCATTTTATTTTATTTTCTTTTTACCATTTTACTTTGAGAATTTGTTTATTTTTGTTTTTCAGGTGCTTTATTTTATGAGAATGACAAAAAGTGAAGAAATCAATCTATTCTTTGACCCAGAAATAGAGAAGACAGCAAAAGCTTTAAGAGCAGAATCTAAGAGGAGAAAAGCTGAAATTAAAGCTCAACAACAACAAGAAAGAGCACAAGAGCAAGAGCAATTACAAGAAGAAATGGCTGACAACAACAACAACAATAACAACCGCTCTGTGAAGGATCATGCCTATCCTAACATTGGAGATTTCATGCCAAGTATCACAAGACCAAGGGTAGAAGCTAATAATTTTGAATCAAGCTCGCACTCTGTCAAATGGTACAACAAGCACAATTTGGAGGAAATCCAAGTGAAAGTCCACATGTGCATCTGGCACACTTTCTTGAGATCAGTGATATGTTGAAGATAAATGGAGTTTCTGATGATGCAATTCGACTCAGATTATTTCATTTTTCTCTGAAGGACCGAGCTAGAGAGTGGTTACATTCTTTGCCACCGGGTTCTATCACAACATGGGATGAACTTTCTCAAGCATTTTTGGCTCAATATTTTCCACCAAGCAAGACAGCTAAGCTAAGAAATGAGCTGACTTCTTTTAAACCTAGAGATGATGAGAGCTTGTATGAAGCATGGGAGAGGTACAAGGATTTGCAAAGGAGATGTCCACATCATGGGATTCCTAAGTGGATGCTTGTTCAACACTTTTATAATGGAGTTTCACCAGCTATTAGGAGTACAATTGATGCATCTTCTGGAGATGACCTTATGGAGAAATCTAAAGATGAAGCTTTTTCTGCTCTTGATAAAATTGCTTATAACAACTACCAATGGAGTTGTGAGAGGAATGAGATCAAGAAACCAGCTGGTATGTTTGAGCTTGATGCCATGAATATGATTAATGCTAAGTTTGATGCTTTGACAAGGAAGATGGACAAGCTAAGCATGAAAGTAGATTCTTCAGCCAGAGGTTCTAGTAATACACTAGAAATTGGAGCTGCAAATGTCAATTGTGCAGCAGATTTTTCTGCACTTAATCAAGATTTTTCAAGTGAGCAAGTGGATTATGTGGGGAACTACAATCAAAGACCAGGTGGTAACTCATTTTCTGCAACTTATGATCCAACATGGAGAAACCACCCCAATTTCTCTTGGGGAGGTAGACAAGGGCAAAATCAGAATTTTCAGCAACCTTCTGGATATCAACAACATCAGAACTTTCAGCAGAATAGAGGTCCTCCTCCTGGAATTTCTAAACCTCAAAATGTACCTGCTCTACCTCTACCACAACAAGCACAACTAGACAAGACAGCTAGATTGGAATCTATGATTGAAACTCTACTTGTGAGCCATCAAAGTCAACAAGAAATGATTTCTCAATTAGCATCTAAAGTGGATCAAATGGCAACACACAACAAGATGTTAGAGAATCAAATAGCTCAACAAGCTAGCTCTTCAAGTAACAAAGCATTTGGGAAGCTTCCTAGCCAACCAGAAAATTCAAGGGAGCATTGCAAGGCTATTACATTGAGAAGTGGAAAAATATTGGAGAATGGGGATAAAAATATTGAAGAGAAAGTTGAAGAAAAGAAAAGCAGAGAAGGAGATGAACAAACTGAAGTTGAAGTTAGAATTGAAGCTGAGAAAGAAAATTCAGTGGAAGAAAAAGGAAGTAAGGAGAGGGAGAGCAAAGAAGAAGAGCCCAAATATGTTGCACCTAAAGCCTACATGCCACCTTTACCATTCCCACAAAGGTTTCAGAAAGCAAAATTGGATAAACAATTTGGGAAGTTTTTGGAGGTATTGAAGTCTTTGCATGTGACTATTCCTTTCACTGATGCCTTAGGACAAATGCCTTCTTACGCTAAATTTTTGAAGGAGATTTTATCTAACAAGAAGAAATTGGAGGAATTTGAGACTGTAGCTCTCACGGAAGAAAGCAGTGCCATTTTGCAAAATAAGCTTCCACCCAAACTGAAAGATCCTGGGAGTTTCTCCATACCATGTCACATTGGGGATATCAGTATAGATAAGGCTTTATGCGATCTTGGAGCCAGTGTTAGTCTGATGCCATTGTCTATCTATGAGAAAGTGAAGATTGGAGAAATGAAGCCTACTACCATATCACTACAGTTAGCAGATAGATCTATTAAATTTCCAATTGGAATAGTTGAGAATGTTCCTCTGAAAGTTGGGAAATTTTTCATACCAGTGGATTTTGTGGTATTGGAGATGGAGGAGGATGTACACATTCCTATTATTCTTGGTAGACCTTTCCTTGCTACTGAGCCGTGATTGATGTAAAAAATGGGAGGCTTACATTAGAAGTTGGGGAAGAGAAAGTTGAATTTAATTTGTTTCAAGCAATGAAAAAGAAAGATGATTCAAACTCATGCTTGAGAGTTGATGTGATAGATGAAGAGGTTAGAGAAGTGCTTAAAAAGCAACATCCTAAAGATCCCTTAGAAGCTTGTTTGGTTCATAACATCAAAAAAAGGGATGAGATTGAAGAAGCTGCAGAATATGCTACAATTTTGGAAGGAAATCCACCATTGCCTATGGCTGATATTGAAAAGATTGGGAACTTGAAGCAAGAAACAACTTCATCATCAAAGTTTGAAAAAGGTGAAGCACCTAAGGTAGAGTTGAAACCTCTTCCAACAAATCTCAGGTATGCTTTTCTAGGTCAAAATTCTACATATCCTGTGATTGTTAGTGCTAAATTGACTGATTGTGAGGTTGAAAAATTATTGAGAGTTCTTAGGAAGCATAGAAGGATAATTGGTTATACCATTGATGATATTAAAGGAATACATCCTTCTGTATGCATGCATAGAATTTTGTTGGAAAATGACCATAAAGCCTCTCGAGAATCACAAAGGAGATTGAATCCAAACATGAAAGAGGTTGTGAAAAAGGAGATCTTGAAATTGCTTGATGCAGGTATTATTTACCCTGTTTCTGACAGCAATTGGGTAAGTCCAGTTCATGTTGTACCTAAGAAAGGGGGCATCACAGTGGTGAAAAATGAAAATGATGAACTAATACCTACAAGAACTGTAACTGGATGGAGAATGTGTATAGACTATAGGAAATTGAATAAGGCAACTAGAAAGGACCATTTTCCATTACCATTTATAGATCAAATGCTTGAGAGACTAGCTCATCATTCTTATTTTTGCTATTTGATGGCTATTCGTGGTTCTTTCAGATCCCTATTCACCTGCATGATCAGGATAAAACTACCTTCACATGTCCTTATGGTACCTTTGCATACCGAAGGATGCCATTTGGACTATGTAATGCCCCTGCTACATTTCAACGATGTATGATGTCCATATTTTCTGACATGATTGAGGGTATTATGGAAGTGTTCATGGATGATTTTTCTGTGTATGGTAAATCTTTTGATGAATGCTTATCTAACTTGTCTAAGGTTTTGCAGAGATGTGAAGAGTTCAATTTAGTTTTGAATTAGGAAAAGTGCCACTTTATGGTACAAGAAGGAATTGTTTTGGGACATCTTGTGTCAAACAGGGGTATTGAGGTGGATAAATCAAAGGTAGAAGTTATTGAGAAAATGCCACCCCCAACATCTGTGAAGGGAGTGAGGAGTTTCTTGGGGCATGCTGGATTTTATAGGAGATTCATCAAGGATTTCTCTAAGATTTCTAAACCTCTTACCAATTTATTGAGTAAAGATGTGGAATTTAATTTTGATACTAATTGTATGAATGCTTTTTGCAGGATAAAGGAAGCTTTGATATCTGCTCGTATTATGCAGCCACCCGATTAGTCATTACCTTTTGAGTTAATGTGCGATGCTAGTGATTATGCCATTGGGGCTGTTTTGGGACAAAGGAAAGATAAGAAGGTGTATGCAATATACTATGCAAGTAGGACCTTAGATGATGCTCAAATAAATTACTCTACTACAGAGAAAGAGTTTTTTGCAGTAGTATTTGCAGTAGACAAATTCAGGTCCTATCTTGTGGGGTCTAAGGTAATAGTGTACACGGATCATGCAGCTATCAAGTATCTCCTTCAGAAAAAAGATGCTAAACCTAGATTGATAAGGTGGATGTTACTCCTTCAAGAGTTTGACTTGGAAATTAAAGATAAGAAAGGAGTAGAAAATGTGGTAGCGGATCATCTATCTAGATTGAGGCAAGAAAAAGGAGACAATCTGGGAAAAGAGCCCCCAATAGATGATTATTTTCCTGATGAGCAATTGTTAGTAATCATGAATGCAAAAACCCCTTGGTATGCAGATTTTGTGAACTATCTAGTGTGTGGAATCCTTCCACCTGATCTAACATGGCAGCAAAAGAAGAAATTTCTTTTTGATGTGAAGGATTATGATTGGGAGGAACCATTTTTGTTCAAGAAATGTGGAGATGGGCTGATTAGAAGATGTTTAGCTGATGAGGAGATAGGGAATGTTATCAAAGATTGCCATTCTTCACTTTATGGGGGTCATATGAGTGTGACAAAGACTGCAGAAAAAGTTCTTCAAGCAGGGTTCTTTTGGCCACACATGTTTAAGGATGTGAGGAAGTTTGTAAATGCATGTGATAGGTGTCAAAGGATGGGTAATATCTCAAAGAGAGATGAAATGCCCCTCCAAAATATATTGGAAGTGGAATTATTTGATGTGTGGGGCATTGATTTCATGGGACCTTTTCCATCGTCCTTGGGACACAAATACATTTTAGTTGGAGTAGATTATGTAAGCAAATGGGTTGAAGCTATACCATCTCCAACTAATGATGTTAGAGTTGTGATTAAATTCCTTAAAAAGTTCATTTTTACAAGATTTGGAACTCCACGTGCCATTATAAGTGATGGAGGTTCTCATTTTTGCAACCATCAATTTGAAAGATTATTGCAAAAATATGGTGTGAAGCATAAGGTTGCAACACCCTACCATCCACAAACTAGTGGTCAAGTGGAGATCTCCAATAGAGAGCTGAAAAGAATTCTTGAGAAAACAGTGAATTGTTCGAGGAAAGATTGGTCACTAAAGTTAGATGATGCTCTTTGGGCCTATAGAATGACCTTTAAAACTCCTATCGGAACTACCCCATTTAGATTGGTTTATGGGAAGGCTTGTCATTTACCTTTGGAGTTGGAGCATAGAGCATATTGGGCCATAAGGATACTGAACTTTGACTTAAAAACTGCAGGAGAAAAAAGAATGCTGCAACTAAATGAACTTGAGGAGCTTAGATTGGATGCTTATGAAAATGCCAAGCTTTTCAAGGAAAGAACTAAGAGATGGCATGATAAGCATATTAGAAGGAAAGAATTTCAAGAAGGTGATGTTGTTCTCCTATATAACTCTAGGTTAAGGTTATTTCCAGGAAAATTGAAGTCAAGATGGTCAGGGCCCTACACTGTTATAAAAGTATACCCCTATGGAGCTGTTGAGATAGGCAATGAGACCTCAGGGACTTTCAAAGTTAATGGGCAGAGATTAAAACATTATATTGTTGGAGAACCCACGCAAAAGTTTGTAGAGGTTTCATGGCTTGGTTCTCCAGTCAGGGATACTTAGGAGAATTGGAGTGGAAGGTCAAGCTTAAGACCTTAAACAAGCGCTTCTTGGGAGGCAACCCAAACGTATCCTTTTATAGTTTATTAATTTTCCATTTCATTTCACTTTCAGTTTTCACCCCCATTAATCTCAAAAGTGACATTTGTTTATCTTTTGTAGGTCATTCATGAAGATGGGGCAAGTTACACTTATGGCAAAAAGAAAGAATTGAAGGGAAGCAAGTATAAGCAACATTCTACACTTTATGCAGTGCCTGTGAACAGTAACACCTTTAAACTTGTGATAAATTGCTGATATTGCAATATACTTGATAGCACATGTTTGATTTTGTGTTTTGTGTAAATTCTGTGAAATGCAACTTGAATGAGGATCAATTTTGATATTTAGGACTGATGAGAGCTTTATTGAAGTGCAAAAATAATGTTTGTTAAGTTTCACCTTTTAGTGTATATATAATTTTGTAGTCTGATAGGAATTTGCATGCTTTTGTTTGGAATTGCTGCTAATTTTGAATCGCAGATTTTGGTTACTGTATATGCTACTGTTCATGCTGTTAAAAAGGTCAATTTCTACATCTTTTCTGCAATTCTTGAATGCTTGGAACTTGTCTAAAATGCTGCTGAAAATGTGCTTTTGGTATAAGTTTAGAAAGGAGACCATTTCATTAAATGTGCAAAAAGGTAGTCACAATGGGTGCTTAAAATGAACAATGATTGCAAAAAGCTAAATGAACATGTGCTATGCTTACTAAGTTTATGAGAGAGATGAACTTAAATCCCTCAATTTTATGGTGTTTGTGTGTATTTGGTAATTGCTGAGGGTCATGATAGCATTCCATAGCTTTTGGACTGTTTTTGGCAAGCAAAACCATAATTTTTCCCAAAACCTGCCGAAACTTGCTGATGACATTGCTTGTCAAGCAGAGTCTTAAGCAAATTCTGCTGAACCTTATGCTTAACCCCAAGCATGGCCCATCTTACAACAGGTCTGCCCCACAATTTAAAATAGCCCAAGATGTCCGCCAATTTTCCAAAAGCCTCCGCCAACACTCCCGATAGACCTCGTCGACTTCTTTTCCCACGCCATTTCTTCCGGCAATTTTTACAGGAAGCCGAACAGTTTCTTCCTTTCCATTAAAATGGTAAGAACTAAAATGTGGTCTTCCCACAAACCCAAACTCAGCAAATTTCGACCTAAAATGGGTACTCCATCTTCATTGCCCACAAACCCTAACCCCAGCCCCAGTCCGCCACTCCCTCAGTCACCGCCACCACAAACGCCGCCATTACCACAATCACCACCACCTCAGTCACCGCCACCACCCCCAAGCCAAATACCACCTCTCATTCCGCCGACTCCCCTCTCGCCGCAATCCGAGCCGCCAAATGAAACACCAATTCCCGACTCCCATTCCCCAGAACCAGCGCCTGAACCTGTGCCTACTCAAACGAAAACCCAAGGAAAAACAAAAAAAGGCTGCAAGTAAACCTAAGAAAACCCCTGTGGGAAAACGGAAACGAGTACCCTCTGTTCCTTTCGACCTGAATTCTCCACCTCACCGCCCTTCCGAACCGCTTAGCAAAAGGACCTGTGTCTTCCTCACAAACTCCAGCACCAAAGTGACCCAAACACCAATAACTCGCCTCCCTTACACTCTCCAAAGACTCGTCTATCTGCAGATACTATAGAGGAGGTAATTTCTCCATTACCTTGGGCTTTTAGGGATATGGATATGAAAAAGGCCTATGAGAAATTACTTTCTAAAACTATTTTGGCAAACAAGTATATGGATGAGCAGATTTTGAAAGAATTAGGCATTTATGATTCTGTATTTGCCTATTTGGATGTTGTTAGCTGGACTGATTTTGCTAAAATTAGGGAACCAGTGTACAAGGATCTAACCCTCGAATTTTTGAGTTCCCTAAGGTTGAGTTTCAAACCAACAGTGCCTGAACATAAAGATATGATATATTTTCGATGTGCTGGAATTGATAGGGAGTTAGACATGGCTGCTATGAATGCAATTTTTGGTTTTCAGGATTCGGGGTATAAAAACATTGAGTGGCAGCAAACTGTTTATGACCCTGTTCAATTCTGGAAGGATATTGCACCTTTTGGGGGTTATTATAGACAGAGGACTGCAAAAGCCTCTAGGATAGTTGACCATGTATTGAAATACCTCCATAGGTTCATTACTTACACTGTTTTAGGAAGGGGACACAGTAACAGTATTGTGGGTGCTGGGGATTTGTTTCTCTTGTGGTGCATGAAGGAGAGAAAACAAGTAAGTACAGCCCATTTCATAGCTACTCATTGGCACCAAATTGTCACAAAGCATACTAAAGGTAGTATTGTTTTTGGGGGGTATATAACTGCTATAGCAAACTCATTTAGCTTTGATGCTAGTCTATATAAATTGCTGCCAGTTTCTGGGGAATCATATATAGACAGCACAATGTTGCTGCATATGGATGTTTGTGAGAAAATAGGCCATACCTATACTCTGTTACAGCAGCATCCTGATACCACTGGTACTACAGACCCCACTACCTTTACACCAGCAGAACCACAACCAACCAATACCCCACAGTTTTCAGCAGACATTTTATCCATCTTAAGATCCTTGGAATCCAGAATAACAAATTTCACTGTCCAACCATCTGTTCCCTCACCTGACACCACAGAAATTCTTGCTACCTTGAAAAACTTAGAAATCAAAATTGAAGCCATGGGTCAGGAGCAGGTTAACCAAAAGAAGAAGCTAGAAAAGAAACTTAAAAAGAGATTTTTATCTCTTAAAAAGAAACAGAAGCAACATCAACTTCAAATGCTGGAGCTTTACAACAAACTGGCCCAATCCTACAACAATTTATATCATTGGGGCTAAGCCATATTTCAAGAAATGAAAGACTTAACAGAAAACTTGGAAACTGCTTCTGAAGCTTCGGATCACAATGAACCTACTGCAGAACTCAAGGCACTCGATGCAAAGAACAAAGGCTTGATAGCAGAACTTGATCAGTAGCAGCAGTTTTAATTTCTATTTTAAGTTTATTTTGTAATCTGTTTATTTTAGCATTCGAACTTTGGTACTAGTTGTAATACTTTGGTAATTAGTTTTTATGATTATACTTGCACTTCTTTCCTTTAGTTTACTTTATTTTATTTTATTTTATTTTATTTTATTTTCTGCTATGGACATAGTTACTCTGTGAATGCTTTTTGGTTTAATTTTTGATTTAATTGTTAGATTTTATTTCTTTACACTTTTTCATCTTCTTGCACATTATTTTTGCACTTTATCTTTTCTTCAATCCTAATTTTGTTGACATTGATGAGTTGCACAAATTTTCTTTGAGCCACACCTGTTCCACATCAGTTGGAGGTAACAGCTTACCCTTACACCATTTAAGCTTATGGTATGTTACCAATGCTTATGCTTTCGTTTTACCCTACGCAGCAGGTTAAGCAACATCTTAAGCAGTGTAAATTCATACATTTGGGATACTTTTTTCACATTTTCTCTATAAAACTTCATTGTTAATATCATTTTGAGCTAATTTTGAAATACTTGAGCTTACATTGATTTAATCCCCAATTGTATATATTTCATTAATTGATTAGTTCACACAATTTTGGCCATCTTTGCATTCATTTTAAACATTGAGGACAATGTTTCATTTGAGTTTGGGGGTGAGGGCAAAATTTTTGCAAAATTTTTAAATTTAAAATTTTTCATTCATTCATTTATTGCATTTCATTCATCCATATATAGATAATCCATACACTTTTACATATACCACACACATATCTATACTTATACACATACATTTGCATATAGTCTTCATATAGATTACACTTAGTTTTAATTTGATTTATGCATTCATTTTAGGATCATGCATATCATAAAAACAAATTTTTACCTTGTCCTTAGAGGATTGAGAGTTGCTTTGAAGAGCAATTGAGCTTACTTTTAGAAGGGTTTGATGGATTGAAAGTTCTAGATAGGTGCAAAGTTATTAGATTCTTGTTTTAGTTTATATCTTCTTAGCCAAGGGCCACCCAATCAATTGCATTGACTTTGAATGTCTAGAGAAAACTCTAGGGTGAGAAGTAGCTAATTGATGTCTCACCAATCCTAGAACAATCTTTCTAAACCTTTCAAGGCGAAATCATAGCATACACTTGAAAAAGAAATGATCTAGGCATTCTTTGAATTTTAAACCCATATTTTAGCCTTAACCAACTTCACTTTAAAATTTCCCTTTGGAACCAATTTGAGCCTACATTTATCTCTCTTATTCCTTTGGAACCCACATTAATGCCTAGCCATAAACCCAAACACTTACCTACCCTCCATGAGAATAATTCTTTGAGTGATAGATACACTTAAAAAAATAATAATAATAATAATTAGTTGGGAGAAGTGGCTAAAGTAAAAAGGCTAGCAAATTCAATTATGGTATGTAAAGTAATTCACCACCCAAGTACACAAAAAAATGAGTTTGGGGGTGAATTGAAAGGGACAATTATAATTCAAAGTCAATGTCATTTATGTAGTCCCTCCAAAAACTTCAAAATTATATGCTAGCATTGGTGAATAGTTGTAAAGTTCCTTCTCCCAAATTGATTCATCTAAAAAAAAAAAAAAACAAAAAAAAATAAAAAAAAATTGTGTGTCTTGATCTTTTAATAATTTGATTATTCTCATATTTTGTTACCTTTATCCTTTCCTTGTTAGCCACATTATCACCCCCTTAGCCCCATTACAACCCTTGAAAGTCCTTTTGATCTTTTGATGGTGTTTTGCTACATTAGTAGAGATTGGAATAGGAGAATTGCCTATGGGATTGTGATATCACTAATACATTCATTTACTTCCATCATTATTTGAGACACTTTAGTTTATGGATTACCCTAATGTCTATTTAGGCATGATTATTCTTTGTGATTGATTGGTTTGGACTTGATAATATGGATAATTGACCCAAGGCTAAGCGGTGATAACTTTGGTTAGGATTGAATTCTTTGTACCTTGAAAGTGGGTATATGGTTTGTTGGTGGCTAAAAGTAAGTTTAAGAGTTTGGATAAGTAATTTTCATAAATTTAAGGTAAGGTACCCCAAATTGCATTAATTGTTTTAATTTGCTTGAGGACAAGCAAAGATTTGAGTTTGGGGGAATTTGTTACACTCATTTCATATAGGCATTTTAGGGTAGTTTTGCATCCATTTTGCCCTTATATTTTAGTATATTTTATGTTTTTAGCTTTATTTTAGCTTATTTGTTAAATTTAAATACTTTATATGTGATTTTTGTAATTTTATTGTTTTTGATAGGATTTTGTAGCAAATCGAAGATCAATGAGTGCAATAGGAAGTGATTTGAAGAAATTTGGAGTTCTTTAAGCATGGAGGAAAGTTAAAGAAATCAAACCTTGAAAAAGCAAACCAGCCGAAATTTGCTTGAGGCTTTGCTTAAGGTCATGCTTAGGGTAAAGCGGCAATGCTTAAGGTGCAACACAAGTCAAGCATGAGCAGAAAAGTCCATTTTACTATAAGTCTGCCGAGATTTGCTGAAGGTCTGCTTAACCTTAAGCGCATAAAGGCGACTGCAGGCTAAATTTGCTAAGAAGTCGCTAGGGTTAAGCGAACCCTGCGTAATGCCCAGAACGTGAATAGTGCTGCTGACTTGGATAATTTTACACCTCATTTCCTATCCACTCCTTGTCTTTTATTTACTTTTAGGGTAACTTTTAGGGACCATATAAATTCATCATTTCCTTATTTTTGCCACAAGAGGAAGGGGGAGGAAAAACAAAAAGGAAGGAAAAATTGAATAGAAAGAGAGAGAGAAGACGCCATTCTCTCTAGGAAGAGGAGCTGCTGCACGAGTTTGGAGCTCCAGAAACCAGAGACCTTGGTTCTTCCACCTGGGTTTTCCTATTTCAGTCCTTTTATCATGTTTTTCTTTATTCTTCCATCTATATTTCTTGTAAATACCATCATGAGTGAGTAATTTCTTTAGATTTCAGAGTTGGGAAATATATTTTAGATTAATTTGTGGATTTGGATTGGGTATTTTCTTATTTTACATAAATATGAGTTTTGATTCCTTCCTTGTGTGCTTGATTTACTTGCCTAATGTTGGTACCCATTGGGTATTGTGTTAATCTTTGATTGAAGGACCGAAAGGTGAAAGTCATTGATAGTTAATCAAGGATTGGAACTTAAAATCACCTAGATTTAGAAATAAACTAGGACTTTAAGAGGAATTAATTATTGGTTACAAAACTTAATGGGTTTTAAAATAATCAAATACATACGAAAGTAGGTTTGGTTATTTTAGAATACGCTTTGATTTGCTTGAAAAAGATATCAAAGGGATTTAGAATCAATTTCCTTCAAACTCTATTTTCTTTTAAAAATTGGAATGCCCAAGACAAATCCCAATTAATTTATGCATAAACCCCCAACTCTGGAATTACTTTTACCATAACTAGACTTTTGCTTAAATTACCCATTGTTAATTTTAGTTTAATTGCGAGCTAGAATTAGAATTTATTTGTTTGCTCTTTACCCATTTCAATTGGATTAATCAATTTACCTTGCTCATTTACATTTACCATTTATTCATTAATCATTAGCCCAAATAATCGCTTCATTCATAGTTTAGTAATCAAACAGCAAATCCTCGTGGGAACGATACTTGATTCATCACTTTATTACTTGAGACGACCCGTATACTTGCGGATTCGCCACACCAACGCCTCCCTTATGCAATCTCATGGAATTGTGCATAACCTATGCGCTTGGTCATGCAGTTTCGCATAAGTGAGCCAGAAACCAGCCGAAAACTGCATAAGGGACTGCATGACTTATGCAGTCCACTTATGCAGTCCCACAAAGATTTCATTAATGAGCTGGCAGAAGATTCCCTCAGAAAATCTCTCATCAAACACACCATTTTAGGGCTCCATGTCAGAAAATGTTATAAATAGGCCCATTTCCCATTTTAAAAAAAAAGGAAAGAAGAGAGGAAGAAAAGGGAAAGGAGAGGCAATAGTTGAAGAGTCACAATCACCTCCCACACCATTTCCAACCAAATTTGGAGATTTCTTTCTTTTCTTATATTTTTCCTACATTTCTAGTGTTGAGCTTCTTGTTTCTTAGTTTAGATTAAAGCTTTATTTCCATACAAACTCAGCATATCTTGTAAACATTATGGATAGTGAGTAGTTTTAGATAGATTTTGGAGTAAGGGATGTAATATTTGAGATATTTTGTGGATTTTGATTGGGTAATCCATATTTTGTGGTCTTAATGAGTTTTATTCATTTCTTGTGTGCTTAATGACATGCTTAATGTAGGATCTCATTAAGTGATGTTCTTAATCCATGGTTGAGGCACCAAAAGGAGAAGGCCTTGTGATAGATAATCAAGAAATTGAACTTAATTAACTTAGATCTAGAAATAGACTAAGGATTAAGAGGATTTACAGATTAATTGAGGAACTTAATGGGTCTTGATTAACTCTAACTCCACGAAAGTAGAATTATATTGATTAAGGCACTCTTTGTCTCACTCGAAATGGTATTCAAAGGATTTAAGAATTAATCTCCTTAAAACTCATAAGTTTCATAAGATTGGATAACCAATTTAAAAATCCCGAAATAGCTTGAATATGAAATCCCGAACTCCTGAATCGCCTTTTTATCATTGTTAATTTCTAATTGAATTTAATCACTTGCCATTTTTAAATCTTGCCATATTTGAATTTGCTTATTTTAATTTGATGCAAATTTAGTTAAATCTCTACATAGTTGAATAGATTATTAATTTTGCACATATAGACTTCATACTCCAATACCCATCAATTTATTGCTTTAATTTCAAAAATAGTTCAATTTAGTCAACTTTTTATATCAAAAATTCAATCATTAACACAACTCCTCGTGGGAACGATATCTTTTCTATATTACTTGTACGACCCGTGCACTTACGATTGGGCCACATCAATTCTTCACCATTTTCTACACTTCTTCTACCGAATTTCTTCAGTTTTAGTTTATTTTCATATTTATTTCTTCTTTTGTTTAGAATCTCTTGTATTAAGCATGGATAGTGAGTAATACTTTAAGATTTTGGAGTTGGGTATGTAATATTTAAGATATTTTGTGGATTTGAACTGGTTAATTCAGATTTTATGATTATTATGAGGCTTTATCCATTTTTGTATGCTTAATGACATGTTGAGTGTAGGATCTCATTAAGTTTTATTCTCAATCCTTGGTTGAAGCACTGAAAGGAGAAAACCTAGTGATAGATAATTAAGAAATTAGACTTAATTAGCTTAGATTTAAAAATATACTAAGAACTAAGAGGGCTAATAGATTGATTAAAAAACTTAATAGGTCTTGGTTAATTTTAAACTCCGCAAAAGTGGGATTTAATTAATCAAAGCACTCTTTATATCACTCGAAAAAGATTTCAAAGTATTTGAGAATCGATCTCCTTGAAACACATAATTTTCATATGTATGGCTAATCAATTAAAATTCTAAAATAGCTTAAATATGAACCCTTAACTCTTAAATCACCATTTTACAATTGTTGCTTGATATTATACTTTGAGAGCTTAGTTTAATCTATTTTCATTAGTTTTCATCATTAATTTCTCAATTTCTTCATTTAGTCAATTAGTGAATTAATCTTCTCTTGAATTGAGTTTTGCATTTTCATTTTTTAAACTTTAGATTCCCAAAAGTCTTTTACTTGTTTGATTGAATCACAATTTTAGTATAGCTCATTTTATATCAAAGATTCAATTTATAACACAACTCTTCAAGGAAACGATATATTTTTCTATATTACTTGAAAGACTCGTGCACTTGTGTTTGGGATACATCAATAACTTGAGATGACTTAATCTAAACTCACATAAAAAAGACAAAATTTGCGATAACTAAAACCCATCTGACCCAAACCATTTACCACCCATAAATGAATTATAACTATTTTTTTTTTCCTCAAAATGAATTCAATTTTTAATATTGGAATAAACTGGATTGTTATTGAGATAAAATTTGAGCTAAACTCGAATCTTGATTTTGCGATTTAACATTCATTTCCATTTTCAAGAACAATCAAAGTAATCTTTCAATGCCTTTTCCATCTTGTTCATCATTTTTCTTTTTCTTTTTTTAATTTTTTTTACAAAAAATGGTAAGTTTCCCAGCAATAATTATCCTCATATTGATTTTTTTATCATTTTCTTTTTTTTAATAAATTCTCATATTTGTATTCCTTTGAAATATGTATAAAGTTCTATGCTAATATTAGGGCCTTACCCTTCCATTACTGGGAATCCTATCACTCTTAGTGGAGTTTTATTTTTATTTTTGTTTCTTCCAATTTTGATAGACTTTTTAGCAGTTCAAAACATTGTGTGTACAAATGATTTCTTTTATTTTGAGACTTTGAATCTTCAAGTTCGAGTAATGATCTTCTATCAATAAAAGCTGATAGTGTAGCACGTTCCTCCATTAAAATTTGGCATTTTTTTTCTTCTGCGGGTTACAGAAGTAATTCCTGAGAGAGCATTGCAAGGTTTCTTTTACCATCTAAAAATCCAAAAGATTATTATCCTCTTCCAAAGTTATATCAGAATATAAGTTTTCAATTGTGTATTTTCTTCCTCTTATGAGAGAAATTATGTTGTACTTATATTATGATTCTTATGAATAAATTGTCAAATTAAAAAAAAAATTCTTTCAATGGGACTTTTTGGTCGATTTAATTTTTTATTAAAATTATATGATATTCCAATATAAAAATCATTTGAAAGGGTGATAATGAATGATGCATTAATTTGGAAAGTGGTTAATGAATGCTTCTACAAATACTAAAATAATAAAATTTCTAGGAGTGGAGTAGAGCAACCCAATTTCAGAATTTAAAGGTGCATAGATAACATATTTAATTCATTGTACGTATGTTGTGACAAGTTATTGTCTCAAAGACATAGTCATCATAGTCGAGGCAATTAGAAGTTATTATCTCATAGGCTGGTTAGTGTTGAATTTGAAGAAGCAGCATCTAGCAACAGATTCTTAAACAAAGTCCAAATGAGCTCTACACTGGATATTTAATGGATAGATTTCTTTTTTTTCTTTTAGTTGAAACCCCACGTTACAAAATTTCTAATGGTTTGATTTAGGTGGTAAGGAAGATTCATTTAATTTGAAAAGTTTCAGGTTCTCACCAACAAACTTGATGTGGTAGCATATTTATATCCAATTAACCCTATTCACAGAAGTTTACTAAGTTTTGGCCCGATAAAGGTGAAATGAGGATGATTCAGGATGCAACACTTTCTACTAGGTGTGTGGTCAGCCCATATGTCCACCCTTTGTTTGAAAAGTTAAAGTTTTAAATCTCATTATTTATTAATTTTCATTTTGGCCTAATAATGGTAAAAAAAGAAATCTGACTTGTTAATGTTTTTATAAATTTATTTAATTTTTTTAATTCTAATTTTGTAATGTTATTTCACTTTCAAATATTAATGGCAATTTGTCTAAAAAATAAAATTGGAGCTGATGTTGCCTAGGTTCCAGCCAATTAGAAAGAATAATAGTTTAAAGAAAGAAAACATGGGAAGTAAGAGTGAAAATGACGGTATTGGCAGATAAAGAAAACAGAGCACAGTATTACTGTCGACTCAAAATCAACATTAAAGACGAAATGCAAAGATTTCAAAACTTTTAAATAATGTCTCCAAATATTAATGGGAATGAAAAAATATCATCACATAAAATATTGTTATATCTACCTAAGTTTTTTTGGAACAAATAAAGGTTCGTCCTATGAGATGACTATTTTACAATGCAAAAATTGTTATTAATGAAAATATAATGATTAAAATTATTTTTAATTTAAAAATAGTTTTATTTAATTAGAAATATTTTACTAGACGTCTCTAATTGTTTATTCATCATTACGCTTTTCTATTTTCACTTAGAATGTGTATCAATCAATTAGTGATGTTTTGGACTTAATTCAATTAATTTGAACGTTGATCCAAGAATTAAATAAATAAAATTATTATTTTTAAATAAATTCAACATTTTAACATAAAATGACTCACAATTTAAAATAATCTAAATTTTTTTTTATGGTGACCCGATGAATAATTTGGATTTTTATTGAGATAAAATTTGAGATCATAAACTTCAAACAAGATGTGATTTAACATCCATTTCCTTTTTCAAGTAATATTTCAATGGGATTTTTGTCAATTTAATTTTTTTAATAAAAATTAAATTAATTTCCAATATAAAAATTATTTTAAAAGGTGATAGAATTTGGAAAGTAGTTAATGACTGCTTCTTCAAATACTAAAATAATAAATTTTGCGGAAGAAAGTGGAGTAGTAAAGCAATCCAATTTCAGACATTATAGGAACATATTTAATTAATTATACATATGATGTGACAAGTTATTTTCTCAGAGACATGGTCATGGTCAAGGCAATTGGTGTTGGATTTTAAGCAGCATCTATTAATAGATTCATAAACAAAGTCTTCAACTTTAAGAGTTTTAAGTTCGAATCTCATTGTTGATTTTTCAATGTTGTAATATATTTATGTCCAATCAGTCTCGTTTAAAGATTTTAAGATATAGTCCTGAACTTTAAGAGTTTTAAGTTCGAATCTCATTATTGATTTTTCAATGTGGTAATATATTTATGTCCAATTAGTCTCGTTTAAATATTTTAAGATATAGTCCTGGGTGAGGTTATGTGATCAACATATTTATACACCATTTTTTCTTTAAAAACAAGTGAATGATTTAAACCTCATTATTTATTAATATTGATTTTGATCTAATGACAGTAATATATATATATATATATATATATATATATATATATTTTAATGTTTTTGTAAATTTTATTCCATCTTTTTATTCTAGTTTTGCAATTTTATTTCACTTTCAAATACCAATTGCAATTCGTCTAAAAAATAAAATTGGAGATAATGTTGCCTACATTGCAGCCAATTAGAAAGAATAACTTGGAGATAAAGAGCTTAAACAATCTGCAGTATTATTGTGGACTCAACATCAACGCTGAGAGGCGTATTAATGCCTCCTTATTGTGTTAAAACATTGGTATACAGGTCAAAACAATATGGAAAGTTGCTAAATATATATTATCAACCACTTTCTAATGGTTGTTGACCCAGAATTGTTTCTGAAGATAGTTAACCACATTCTTGTCCAATTGGAATGCCTTAGCCAGAACGTCAGGGTTAATTGGTGGATTAGATCCAAACACTGCATTTGCAATTGTGATGACTCCTGGATTTTGGCTGCTCAGTCCAGCAATAGCAACTGCATTAGTATTTCCAATGTTGAATTGAAAGTGAATGAGACCAATTGGAAACACAAAAACATCTCCTGCATTTAGAACTTTGGTAATGAGTCGATTGGGGTTTGATGTAACAAAACCCACATACAGGGTGCCTTCCAAGACTACTAGAATCTCTGTGGCACGAGGATGAATGTGTGGTGGGTTTAGGCCTCCGTATGGTGCAAAGTCAATACGAGCTATAGATATACCAAGAGTGTTGAGCCCTGGTATTTTATCAACATTTAAAAGAGTTACATTTGATCCAACTTGATTTGATGTATTTCCTGGGATGTTGAGACCCGAAAAAGAGAAATCGTTTGCTGTTGCAAGCATCGGGTCTCTGCAGAACTTTCCATTCACGAACACTGCATGGAAAATTAAGTTGGGGAATCAATCTCAGATAATAATCTTGTTCAAATGGATGGAAGCTAATAAATTGCATCACATGTATAGATGAAGGAAAAGTGATACTGAAATAGAACACACCATCCAGAATTTACAGAAGAAAAGAGAAAGAAGAAAAGTTAATCATAGAAATCACATCACATACCACCATCCTTGGGGTCATTGGTGGCAACACAAAAGTCTTGAAGAGGACTAGGGTCGAAGGCAAAGGCAAAGGAAGAAGACAAAGCCAGAAGGACAAAAGCTACAAGGAAATGAGCTCCTTTCATGTTGTAATTAACTAGGCTAGGCTGGATGTCTTTAGCTTTTTACTCTGTGAGACAGCTTGAGCTGAGTGTGGGTTGGAAATCTTGCATGGGAAACAAGTGTATTTATAGATGGGTTTGGAGTTATTGAAGTAGACCCTTTTTTTTTTTGATAAATCCGATTTTATTAAGAACAAGTCCTTGTTATCTGCGCAGTCCAAGAAATTAATGAATAATTGCTTAATTGGTCTTCAGTGGTTAATCTTTGTTTTTCATTTCTATGGATGAACTATTCTACAACAACTAATTTTTCTTCGTGCCTAATAAATTCCATGCTTACATCAATACGATATGGGTAGTCCTTCCTTCCTTAATCCATGTTTTCTTCTTTAGTTGATTAATGTGGAGTAATTGCAGAGTGACATGTATCCTACAAGTTAATAGCACATCAACAATTCTGGAAGGAGTAAAGAGTAGTTGAAAATAAAAAGACTATAATTTTCTTGTTGGGAACCCAGTTAATGACATTGTAGGCACAATTTGAACATCTATTGCCTATTGGAATACTCCCAGAGCATGTGGGATGGGGAGTTATGTACTGGAGACGTGTAGTTAATCAAGTTGAAAGGGCCTTAAAAGTTCTTGTTTAACAAGATTTGAAGAATAGGCCAACATATTAGGTACTTAAAAAAAAAAAAAAAAAAAAAATCACCTTGTCATAACCCCGCCCCACCCCCATCCCCCACCCACGCCACCCCACATGCCCCCCACCCATAGGCTTGGACGCTTATTGCCCTATATCCTCAGGCATATCTTAAGAAGACCTTGCAATAAAAGCGTCCTATATATGAGTTCCCCTCCATTTCAGGCCCTTCTATCTATCCATTTATGGTGCCATAATCCACAAGCTTCTCAGGCAATTAGAGGAAATTAACGTGAAATGACAACTTGCAAAAATGCCGAGAATGAATTTCACCAATAACAATTATTAGTTTGGCAAGTAAATTAGTGCCTCCTGCAGTTAGATGTAAGCGACTGCAGAAGATTCAAGATCGATGTCAAATTGCCAGATCTGGCTTCACATATTCATACATTGAAGTAAGATGGTTCACTTATTAGATTTTCTAGATGATGATGATGATTGGATGGATCATAATGACATTGAATTGTATGATCATAATCATGGCTGCTGTCTGGTTCGGAATTGAAAGCTGACCGATCTAACTCAGAATAAAAACCGGTAAACTTTGATTGACCAAAACCAGTCAGTCCGGTTCAGGCGAAAATTGATAGTTACATTGATAAAAAGCCTTCGACTAGGCAACGAGGATAATATTATCATTCACAATTATGATTTTGAATTATTCATTCTTGAGTTAGCACTTATATTGTGGCTTTATATATTAGTATGTTTAAGAGAGACAGAAGTACTTAAACAAACTGCATTCTATAATGTATTAATCAACGTGGAGAGGCATAAAGGAACCTCTTTATTATGTTACAACCATTTATAATGATCAAAACAATATGGAAAATTTCTAAAAATCATCAACTGCATTCTCCAATGGTAGTTGATTTAGAATTGTTTCTGAAGATAGTTCACCACATTCTTGTCCAATTGGAATGCCTTGGTAAGAACATCTGGGTTAATTGGTGGATTAGATCCAAACACTGCATTTGCAATTGTGATAACTCCTGGATTTTGGCTGCTCAATCCAGCAATAGCAACTGCATTAGTTTCACCAATGTTGAACTGAAAGTGAATGAGACCAATTGGAAACACAAAAACATCTCCGGCAGTTAGAACTTTGGTAATGAGGCGGTTGGGGTTTGACGTGACAAAACCCACATAGAGGGTGCCTTTCAAAACTACTAGGATTTCTGTGGCACGAGGATGAGTGTGGGGTGGGTTTAGGCCTCCATATGGTGCAAAGTCAATACGGGCTAATGATATACCAAGAGTGTTGAGTCCTGGTATTTTGTCAACATTTAGAAGAGTTACATTTGATCCAACTTGATTTGATGTATTTCCTGGAATGTTGAGACCCGAAAAAGAGAAGTCATTTGCCGTTGCAAGCATTGGGTCCTTGCAGAATTTCCCATTCACAAGCACTGCATGCAAAATTACGTTGGTTAACAGTAAATTAAGAACAACAATTAAAAATGGGGACAATCTCAGGTAATCTACTTCAAATTAATGGAACAAATCTAACATATGGGGAAAAAGGAAAAAGAAAGCAATTAGATGGAAATTAATCTAGAAATGCACATCACATACCACCATCCTTGGGGTCATTGATTGCAACACAAAAGTCTTGAAGAGGGCTAGGGTCGAAGGCAAAGGCAAACGAGGAAGATAAAGCCAGGAAGACAAAAGCTACAAGGAAATAAGCTCCTTTCATGTTGTAGTTAATTAGGCTAGGCTGGATTTCTTTAGCTTTTTACTCAGGAAGATTGCTTGAGCTTAGTGGTGCTGTGAATAATTTTGCAAGGGAAACAAGTGTATTTATATATAGATGGGAGTCATTGAACTAGTCTGCAGTACAGGAAACAAATGAAGACTTGTTTAATTAGTCTTCAATGGTTTATTTTTTTAGTATTTTATTCCATGGACGAACCATTCTACAACAACTATGCACATTTTTCATTGTTTAACTTCGATCCTATGCCTACATCAATACAATTTGGCTTGGAATTAGTCCATTTTCCGCATTTTCCATTCTTCATCAATATAATTTGTTAAGAATTGTTCAATGACTTCCATCTATAAATACATCTTTTATCCATGCAAGATATATATATCCCATCCCTCACCTCTAATTATAAGACTCTTTGAGATCAGTTTAGCTATACAGAGACACAGCCTAATTACAATGAAAGGAGGAGCTCATTTCCTTGTTGGTTTTGTCCTTCTGGCTTTGGCTTCGTCATTTGCCTCTGCCTATGAACCTAGTCCCCTTCAAGACTTCTGCGTGGCCATTAAGGACGCCAAGGATGGCGGTATGTCACTTGTCCCTTCTTTAAATTTCCTTGAGTTTGTGCCTCCTCTAGACCATACCTTAATATATACTATGTTGATAGCCTACCTGCATGATACATGATTTATTTACTTTACTCACTCAATTATTATGTATTAACTTTGCTATTTTTCATGCAGTCTTTGTCAATGGAAAATTCTGCAAGGACTCAATGCTTGTAACAGCAAATGATTTCTCCTTTTCGGGTCTTAATATTGCTGGAAACACATCAAATCAAGTTGGATCAAATGTAACTCTCTTAAATGTTGATAAAATACCAGGACTCAACACTCTTGGTATATCCTTAGCTCGTATTGATTTCGCACCATATGGAGGTCTAAACCCACCCCACACTCATCCTCGTGCTACAGAAATTCTAATAGTCTTGGAAGGCACCCTGTATGTGGGTTTTGTGACATCAAACCCCAATCGCCTCATTACCAAAGTTCTAAATGCAGGAGATGTTTTTGTGTTTCCAATTGGTCTCATTCACTTCCAATTCAATGTTGGAAAAACTAATGCAGTAGCTATTGCTGCATTGAGCAGTCAAAACCCAGGAGTCATCACAATTGCAAATGCAGTGTTTGGATCAAATCCACCAATTAACCCTGATGTTCTCACAAAGACATTCCAACTCGACAAGAATGTAGTGAACTATCTTCAGAAACAATTCTAGATCAACAAGAACAACCATTAGTTAGGGAGTCACATAAACAGCATTGTGATTGACATCATATCTGTCAAGTTTTTATATTATTGTTACAATGACCATTGTTGTAATATAATAAGGAGCAGATTATCTCCATATTGATTTTGGATTTGGGTTTTAAATATTCTTGTGAGATGGCAGTTTCTTACTTCTTCATAGAACAGTTATACCAATATCCAAATTAAGCTCAACAAAAGTGCTAATTGATAAAGCCCGCAAATGAGAGCCTATGTGGCTCTTGATTTGTTAATTGGATATTCCCTAATTAAAAAAGTTGAAATTAAATTCATTGAATTTTTTTTTATCATGTGACACATACAATTCAAATTTCTTCCTTATTCTTATAATTAATAAAATGTATCCTTCAATTTTTATTTTTTATTGTTTATAAATATATATATATATATATATATTTTAATTTTTATAATTAAAATTCTTATAATTAATTAGTATCTTATGCATTTTATTAAATTGATTTGAGATTTTTCTTTATTTGAAAATATGTGACATAATCCTGTTAGCATTTAAAGAATAAAGTGATTAATAGCGTCAAACATGTGCTAATTTAGTGCTGACATTAGGCGCATTAGCAATTTGAGATCTAAGTGTAAAAGACTGAAAATATAAATCTTGTAAATATAAAAAAAGAAAAAACGAAAATTAAAATATTAAATGTTAAAAGTTTACTTTTCCCTAAAAAATGTGAATGTTCATTCCAAATTATTATCAATCATTTTCTCTTTTGAAAATTTTCTCATTCCTCTTTTACCTTGCTTCTCCAGTTAATTTACACCGTAACAGTAACCATAAATATAACACTTAGAAATTTTTAAAATAAATTTTAAAGATTCAAAATATTATTTATTAAACTTATTAGATAAAAAAAATTCAAAACTTTTAGAATATTCACAATTATACACAATTATAGCCAAAATCTATTTTAAAAATAAGGACTAAATTGAATTTAAAAAAAAATTGAAGATATACAGAAGTTGGAAAACAAAAATCACATGCCCAATCATATTACTGTTAGCAATATGCTTTGCATGATATATAGGTGAGTTCATTTTGTCTCACATGTTAAGTTCAAGAAAAATAAGTAAATTCTTAAACAAAATAATGTAAATAGTTCTTTATAACAATGATAAATTTAAGAAGAATTGCATTTACATTATAATTAGATGTTATTGAAACTCGAACTCAAAATCTCACATTTTAAATATTAGTGAGCATTTGGTTAACCGAATCGAAAAGAATTGAATTTTCAACTAATTAAATTATTAATCGACTATAAAAATATTAACCGAACCCAATTAAAATTGAGAGAAAATCAAAATTAACTGAAATCGAAAAAATTTGATTGGCTATCGATTATAACCAAATTAACCGGAAAAAAATAAAATATATATTTTATATTATTAATTATTTAATAAAATATTAATAAAAATATATTTATATTCTTTTTTATTTATAAAAATAATAAATATAATTTAATATTAATAAGATAATAATTATAAGTTAAATATTATTATAAAATTATAAAAATAATAATTATAAATAATATAATGTTAATAAAATTATAATTAATATATTAATTAATTAAAATTTGATTACTTTGATTAGTTCAGTTATCAAATCAAAGGTAATCGAATCGATAGCTAAAAACTAAAAATTTTATTATTAATAATAAAAAATTAAATCAAATAAAATTTACTCTTATTAAAATAATTAAATTTTATCGGTTCATTTGATTATTTAATTATATACTAATAATAAACACTATAATCTTATAGTCCACTTTATTTTTAAATAAAAAAAATAAGCTTAATATAAAAGAAAATGTTGGTATTGTCATTATCTTGCTTTTAGTTAATTGAATAAGCTTTTACACATTTATTTGAGAAGAGATTTTTTTTAAGTAATAAAAGATTTTTTAAAGTCTAAAAACCCTTAAATTAAAGTAGAATAATTATGAACTCAAATTTATATAAAAATAAATTTAATAATTTTTAAATTAAAAATTTAGAATAAAATTTATAAAATTAATAATTTTAATATTTAAATTATATATGCTTTAATTAATTATAAAAAAATTTGAAATAAATATTTAATATAAAATTGGGCCAAATGATTGAAACAGTGCAAAACTTTTGTAAGCTTTTTCAGTTAATTGTAATCTGGAGTTGGTCTACCAATTACATTTGGAAACGTGGAAACAATTTGCACAACTAATTCTTTATGTAGGTTTATCAAAAAACTAGGAAATTCTCCATATTAATGTATGTAATTATAAATCATTTTAATTCATATTTTTTTATTTTAATATATAAAAATAATATAACATTTTAAACTTACATATTAGACTCTTTTATTATTTTTATTTTAATTATTTTTTTTGTCAAACTTTTTAATCAAGATCTATATATATATACATATTTACTTATTATAGTATTAATAGGGTAGTTATTAAATAATTTGTAATTTACGCATAATAAAAGTTTAATAAGTGTTAGACTATGTCCATATTAATTACGTGACAATACTATGAAAAAGAATAAATGTAACGAATTATTAGAAATATTTTACTATTATATATAGATATAGATATAGATTATATTTTATGAACCCAATCAAAATAAAAATTACCTACCCAAATTTGAAACTAGATTAATATTTTTAAAATTCAATCTTGTTTCAATTTTTACTCTTTATTACCTGAATCTATTTCAAATTTAATTATTACTATTAAAAAAATACATAAATTTATTTAATTTTATGTATTTTAATTAATAATCTATATAAAAATATTTTTTATTAATAATTTATATTTTAATAATTTAATAATTCTATAAAATATTTAATTTTTATTTTATTTAAAATAAAAAATATAAAAATTTATAAATACTGTTATAAAAAATATATATTTTATATTTAGTTAACTATTTATATAAACTAGTTTGATAATAAATATCTAATGTCTTGGAATAATAAAAGGAGAGGCAACAAAAAAGTGCTGTTTTGAATTTATCTATATCTAAAGATGCCAGGCACAGCTTTTGTCTTGGAAAATTAAATTTTTTAAAATTTCCTCGGATAAATTAAGTGCTTCTTGTTTAAAACAGTTTAATCCATTTTCTATTGTCAGTGTGACTTCAACCAAGATCAATGCACCAGAAGATCAGCATTTAACTGAAGGTGCTGAAGATGCTGATGTAGTAATTGCAGAAAGAATCATCGATATTTTTTATCAATCAAATCTGATAATGTAGTATGTTCCTCCATTAAAATTTAGTATTTTTTTTTTTTCTTCTGCAGGTTATAGAAGTAATTCTTGAGAGAGCATTACAAGATTTCTATTACCATCTAAAAATCCAAAAGATTATTATCCTCTACCAAAGTTATATCTGTACATAAGTTTTCAATTGTCTATATTTATATTTTCTTCCTCTTATGACAGAGATTATATTGTACTTATATTATGATTCTTATGAATAAATTATCAAATTAAAAAAAAAATTCTTTCAATGGGATTTTTTTGTCAATTTAATTTTTTAATAGAATTATATGATATTCCAATATAAAAATCATTTGAAAGGGTGATAATGAATAATGCATGAATTTGCAAAGTGGTTTATGAATGCTTCTACGAATACTAAAATAATAAAATTTCCAGAAGGAGTGGAGTAGAGCAACCCAATTTCAGAATTTAAAGGTACATAGATAACATAATTAATTCATTGTACGTATGTCATGACAAGTTATTATCTCAAAGACATGGTCATCATAGTCAAGGCAATTAGAAGTTATTATCTCATAGACTGGTTAGTGTTGAATTTGAAGAAGCAGCAATAGATTTATAAACGAAGTGTAAATGAGCTCTACGCTGGATATTTATAATGGATAGATTTCTTTTTCTTTTTAGTTGAAACTCCACGTTACAAAATTTCTAATGGGTTGATTTAGTGGTAAGGAAGATTTATTTAATTTGAGGAGTTTCAGGTTCTCGTCAACAAATTTGATGTGGCAGCATATTTATGTCCAATTAACCCTATTCACAGAAATTACTAAGTTTTGGCCCGATATAGGTGCAATGAGGATGATTCACGATGTGTGTGGATGTAAAATATGTAATATTTTCTACTAGGTGTGTGGTCAACCTATTTGTCCACCTTTTATTTAAAAAGTCAAAGTTTTAAATCTAATTATTTATTAATTTTCATTTTGGCCTAATAATGGTAAAAAACAAAAATCTGACTTTTTAATGCTTTTATAAATTTATTTAATTTTTTTAATTCTAATTTTGTAATTCTATTTCACTTTCAAATATTAATGGCAATTTGTCTAAAAAATAAAATTGGAGACAATGTTGCCTAGGTTGCAGCCAATTAGAAAGAATAATAACTTAAAGAAAGAAAACATGGGAAGTAAGAGTGAAAATGACGGCATTGGAAGATAAAGAAAACAGAGCACAGTATTATCGACTCAAAATCAACATTGTGAGGCGTGTTAGCTCCTTCTTATTGTATTACAACCTTGGTATACTGATCAAAACAATAAGCAACTAAATATATATTATCAACCATTTTCTAATGGTTGTTGACCCAGAACTGTTTCTGAAGATAGTTAACCACATTCTTGTCCAATTGGAATGCCTTAGCCAGAACATCAGGGTTAATTGGTGGTTTAGATCCAAATACTGCATTCGCAATTGTGATAACTCCTGGATTTTGGCTGCTCAGTCCAGCAATAGCAACTGCATTAGTATTTCCAATGTTGAATTGAAAGTGAATGAGACCAATTGGAAACACAAAAACATCTCCTGCGTTTAGAACTTTGGTAATGAGGCGATTGGGGTTTGATGTGACAAAACCCACATACAGGGTGCCTTCCAAGACTACTAGAATCTCTGTGGCACGAGGATGAATGTGTGGTGGGTTTAGGCCTCCGTATGGTGCAAAGTCAATACGAGCTATAGATATACCAAGAGTGTTGAGCCCTCGTATTTTATCAACATTTAAAAGAGTTACATTTGATCCAACTTGATTTGATGTATTTCCTGGGATGTTGAGACCCGAAAAAGAGAAATCGTTTGCTGTTGCAAGCATCGGGTCTTTGCAGAACTTTCCATTCACGAACACTGCATGGAAAATTAAGTTGGGGAATCAATCTCAGATAATAATCTTGTTCAAATGGATGGAAGCTAATAAATTGCATCACATGCATAGATGAAGGAAAAGTGATACTGAAATAGAACACACAACCAACAATGTATGGAATAAATGAGAAAGAAAGAAAAAAAAAAATTAATCATACCACCATCCTTGGGGTCATTGATGGCAACACAAAAGTCTTGAAGAGGACTAGGGTCGAAGGCAAAGGCAAAGGAGGATGACAAAGCCAGTAGGACAAAAGCTACTAGGAAATGAGCTCCTTTCATGTTGTAATTAATTAGACTAAGCTAGGCTGGATGTCTCTAGCTTTTTACTCAGGAAGAGTGCTTGATCTGAGTGGAGATAGGAAATCCTGCATGGGAAACAAGTGTATTTATAGATGGGGTTTGGAGTCATTGACCTAGTCCTACATTAAATTAATGAAGAATTGCTTAAATGGTCTTCAGCAGTTGAATTTTGGTTTTTTCTATTCCATGGATGAAGCATTCTACAACAACTATACACATTTTTCTTCATGTCTAAATACCTTCCTATGCTTACATCAATAAAATTTGGGTTGGAACTAGTCCTTCCTTCTTTTCCATGTTTTCGTCTCAGTTAATCAATATAGAGTAATTGCAGACTAACATGTATCCTACAAGTTATTTGTATGTCAACAATTCTGGAACGAGCAAAGAGTAATTAAAAGAAAATGACTGAAATTTTCTTGTTGGCAACCCAGTTGAAGCCTTTGTAGATGCAATTTTAACATCTATTTTAATTGATAATATGGTTTGTAAAAACATATGGGAAGTTAATGCAGTGGCAAGTTTTGTCTTTGGTTGGGACAAAGTCAATGCATGGATTGATTTCTTTACAATTTGGAAAGATTTTTTTTTTTCCTTCTAAATATTTTAATTTGGGCATAACTGGTTGATATTTGACTTGATTAATTCATACCATAACTTAAATTTTCATTCAATGAAAAGGTCTATCTATGGTGTGTTCGACTTTATCGCATGGATTACTCAGTATATACTACACAGCGTTGGTCTTTGTTAGTATGATTAAAAATTTTCCATGAGCAGAATGAGAAACAAAAATAAGGAAAGAAATATGAAAAAGAAATTTAAAAAATTGACTAGTTCCAAGCTGATTGTATTATATTTTGGAACTTAAAGAAAAAAAAAATGTTTATTTAGAATGGTTCGTCTATGAAATTAAATGAAAAAAAAAAAAAGAATATCATTGTTGCAAGACTAAGAAAAAAATCCAAAACTAATCAATTCTTAGTTATATACAAGAAAAATGAAAATTAAAGACAAAATGAAAAGATTTCAAAACTTTTAAATAATGTCTCAAAATATTAATGGGATGAAAAATATCATCGTATAAAATGTTGCCATATCTACGTCTCAAATAGCTTTTTGGAACAAATTAAGTTTATCCTATGAGATAACTATTTTACAACTGAAAACAATGTCATTAATGGAAATATAATGATTAAAATTATTTTTTATTTGAAAATTATTTTGCTTAATTAGAGATAAGCGTCTCTAATTGTTTATTCATCACCTAGTAATTCTTTTCTATTTTCATTTAAGATATCTATTTACTGATTAGTAATGTTTTGGACTTAATCCAATTAATTTGAACATTGATCTAAGAATTAAATAAATAAAATTATTATTTTTAAATAAATTCAATATTTTAACATACAATGACTCGCAATTTAAAATAATCTATATTTTTTTTTTATGGTTACCCGATGAATAATTTGGATTTTTATTGAGATAAAATTTGAGATCATAAACTTCAAACAAGATGTGATTTAACATCCATTTCCGTTTTCAAGAACAATCAAAGTAATATTTCAATGGGATTTTTGTCAATTTAATTTTTTTTAAAAAAATTAAATTAACTTCCAATATAAAAATTATTTTAAAGGGTGATAATGAATATTGCATTAATTTGGAAAGTGGTTAACGACTGCTTCTAAAAATACTAAAATAATAAAATTTGCGAAAGGAGTGGAGTAGTAAAGCAATCCAATTTCAGAAATTATAGGTACATATTTAATTAATTATACATATGATGGGACAAGTTATTAACTCAGAGACATGGTCATAGTCAAGGCAATTGGTGTTGGATTTGAAGGCCTTACATTTGAATCTTATTACTACATTTTAAATATCAGTTTGATTATATATTTATATTCAATTAATCTCATCTACAGAAATATTTTAAGAAGTAGTTTTAACACCGGTGAGATTATTATGTGATCAGACTATCTATATACTTTTTTTTTCTTTAAAAAAAATACATGATTTAAATCTCATTATTTATTAATCTTCATTTTAGCCTAATAACGGTAAAAAAAAATATATAGTCATTTTAATTTTTTGTAAATTTTATTTGATCTTTTTATTCTAATTTTTGTAATTTTATTTCACTTTCAAATATTAATTGCAATTGGACTAAAATAAAATTGGAGATAACGTTGCCCACGTTGCAGTATTATTGTGGACTCAACATTAACACTGAGAGGCGTATTAGTGCCTCCTTATTGTGTTACAACATTGGTATACAGAACAAAAAATTATGGAAGTTGCTAAATATATATTATCAGCCACTCCCTAATGGTTGTTGACCCAGAACTGTTTCTGAAGATAGTTCACCACATTCTTGTCCAATTGGAATGCCTTGGCAAGAACATCAGGGTTAATTGGTGGAATGGATCCAAACACTGCATTTGCAATTGTGATGACTCCTGGATTTTGGCTGCTCAGTCCAGCAATAGCAACTGCATTAGTATTTCCAATGTTGAACTGAAAGTGAATCAGACCAATCGGAAATACGAAAACATCTCCTGCGTTTAGAACTTTGGTAATGAGACGATTGGGGTTTGATGTAACAAAACCCACATACAGGGTCCCTTCCACGACTACTAGAATCTCTGTGGCACGAGGATGAATGTGTGGTGGGTTTAGGCCTCCGTATGGCGAAAAGTCAATACGAGCTATGGATATACCAAGAGTGTTAAGTCCTGGAATTTTGTCAACATTTATAAGAGTTACATTTGATCCAACTTGATTTGATGTATTCCCTGGGATGTTGAGACCAGAAAAAGAGAAATCGTTTGCGGTTGCAAGCATCGGGTCTCTGCAGAACTTTCCATTCACGAACACTGCATCGAAAATTAAGTTTGTGAATCAATATCAGTTAGTAATCTTGTTTAAATGGATGGAAGCTAATAAACTGCATCGCATATATAGATAAAGGAAAAGTGACACTGAAATAGAACACACAATTCAGAATATACAGGAATAAAAGAGAAAGAAAGAAAAGAAGTTAATCATACCACCATCCTTGGGGTCATTGATGGCAACACAAAAGTCTTGAAGAGGACTAGGGTCGAAGGCAAAAGCAAAGGAGGAAGACAAGGCCAAAAGGACAAAAGCTACAAGGAAATGAATTCCCTTCATGTTTTAATTAATTAAGCTAGCTAGGCTGGATGTCTTTAGCTTTTTACTCTGGAAGACTGCTTGAGCTGAGTGAGGGTTGGGAAATCTTGCAGGGAAAAGAAGAGTTTTTATAGAAGGGATTTGGCATCATTGAACTAGTCCTTTTCATCTGCGCAGTACAGTAAATTAATGGATAATTGCTTAATTAGTCTCCAGTGGTTATTCCTTTCTTTTTTTCATGGATGAACCGTTCCACAACAAATATATGCATTTTTTTTCATGTCTATATGACTTCCAGTGCTTACATCAACACGATTTAGGTTGGAACTAGTCCTTCTTATCCGTGTTTTCGTCTTGGTTAATTAATATAGAGTAATTGAAGAGTAACATGTATCCTACAAGTTATTAGTATAACAACAATTCTGGAAAGAGTAAAGAGTACTTAAAAGAAAAAGACTAAAATTTTCTTGTTGGCAACCAGTTAAAGGCTTTGTAGATGGAATTTGAACATCTATTTTAGTTGATTTAGAGTCAAACAATGTGCTTTGTATAATTATATTGGGAGTTTTTTTTTTGTTCCAATAATATCTCTATAACTAATTACATTAAGAAACAGTAGTAGACGTCACAAATAATTATTTATCTATAAAATGACATAAAAATAAATAAATATTTTTTTAAAACAAAACTTTTAGTTACAATATATTATTTTTAGTGTGGTGACTGTAGTGGAAAGTTATGTATTTGGTTGGGACAAGGTCAACGCAGTTGAAAGTTATCTATACTGGATAATGCATGGATTGATTTCTTTATTGGTAAAAATCAATTTGAAAGATCTTTTCTTTTGCTCCTAAATATTTTAATTTGGGCATAAATGGTTCATATTTGACTTGATTAATTAATACCATAACTTAAATTTTCATTCAATGAAAGGGTCCGATTGCGGGCTATTTATGGTGTTTTCGACTTTATTGCATGATTTACTCGGTACATACTACATAGAGTTGGTATTTGTTAATTTGATTAAAAACTTTGCTATGAACAGAATGAGAAACAAAATTAAGATAATATGAAAAGGAAATCAGAAAACTGACTAGTTCCAAGCCCATCGAATTATATTTTGGAACCCATAGAAGAAGTCTATTTAGAGTTGTTGGAGAATGGTTCTTCTATGAAATTTGAAGAACAAAAAGATAGAGAATAGCATTGATGCCCCCAAAAAAAAAATGACACCAGACTAAGAGAAAAAATAAAATCTAAGACTAAGCATAAGTTGTGCTTATCCATCATTTTACCCAAACTTTTGCACAACTTACTGCACAGCTTGTGCATCTACTTATACAATATTGATTGATATTCTATTAGTCGTTCCTTTTTTTTAATTGTGTTGCCAAGGCACCTTTATAATCTTTAACTTATTCCAATACATCTTCAGGTACCTTCTTGTCACTTTATTTTTCTTATCTTAGTTGCACTTTAATTATGCAATTTCAATTAAGATTTATTTTTTATTCTTTGCAACTGAACTAGTTACCCTTTGCCAACTCACAACATCTGCTTGGAATCAGATACTTTTGCAATTCTTCTTTCCTTTACACATCTTTGACATTGAGGACAATATCCAAAATAAGTTTTATTTATGGGTGTAATGAATTTTGCAAAAATTTATTTTCTTATTTAGTCTAAATGCATTTCATTTCATCCTATACATACATTATATATTCATATTATAAATATTTTACATACATACTTGCATACTTCATATAGCAACCATATAAAAAGTTTGCATATAGATTTCTTATATTTAGTTAATGCATTTCTCATTTTCAAGAATCATACATTCATAAAATACAATTTTTGCCAAGTCCTTAGAATAATGAGAGTTATTTAGTAGACTAGTTTGGCATACAGAAGTTGGGTCTACGAATTGAAAGTTTCCTGAGATGTAAAGTTTTAAAATATATATACTTGTCTCAGATCATCTTAGCTTTTAGTCAACTAATCAATTCATTAGAGATTGGTATGCTTAGGGAAAATTTTAGAGCAAGAGGCGCTTAAGGATGTTTCACTAATCCTAGAACAAGTTTCTAAACCTTTGAGGCTAAATATTAGCTTGTACTTGAAAAGAGAAATGATTAGGCATTCTTTAATTAAAACCCTCTCATTTTAACCTTTGGCTCTCCTTTCATAAGAATTAACCCTTGCAAACCCCTTTGAGCCTACATTTACTCCTAATTTTTCTTGGAAATCTCATTTCCTAGCCGATAGACCAAATACTCCTACCCTTCCATGAGTATATCTTTTCATAATAATAGGCATATAAAAAAGACAAAAGTAAAATAAAAATAAAAAGGAAAAGAAATGCTTATCCTTTATGAAAAGTGCTTAGTATAAATGTACCTTTCATTATTGTAATTTAAATTGGAAGAAAACCACCCATGAATTAAAAGAAAATAATTTTTGGGGATTTATTTTTAGGGACAATAATCATAAAAGAAAATACAAGACACAAACTTAAAAGTGTCAAAGTAGTCCCTTATCTCTATGCATTTTGTAAGATATGCTAGCACTTAAATACTCTCATTATGTATTTCTCTCCTATTTTACAATATGTATGATTATCCCAAAAAAAAAAAAAAAAGAGTGTACCTTATGTCTTCAAGGTGAAAATATTCTCATGCTTTGCATTTCTTTTGCCCTTTCTTTGTTAGCCTCATTTTAATCCCTGTAGCCCCCATACCATCCTTAAAAGTTCTATGATCTCTCAATTGTACTAGTTACGTTAGTGGAGATAGGGTTGGGGAATTTGCTTGTGGGATAGGGAATTTATCCATTCATTCATTATATTCCATCATTCCACATAGAGACACTTTGATTATTAATTGGTCAGGAGTTTCTTTTTGAGCATGGCTTTCTCTTTTGATTAATTGGCTTGGGATTCTTAGAAAATAACTTGAGGCTAAGTAGTGAAAGCTTGTATAGATGTTAATTCTTTGCACTTTGAAGGATAGGATATGGATAGTCGGTATGGCTAGAGGTAGGTTTAATTGCTCTAGTGAATGATTCTCATAATTCTTGGACAAGACACCCAAAAATTGCATTGTATTTCAAAGTTTGCTTGAGGACAAGCAAAGATTCGAGTTTGGAGGTATTTGATACATGCATTTCATGTAGTCCTTTAGAATAGATTTCATAGTCATTTTATCCATTTGATAGTTAGTTTTAGTTAATTTCATTAGTTATTTAGTTATTTTTTCATAATTATTAATTTTAGGTTAATTTATAATTTTTTTTTTTGTTTTGTAGATAAAATGTGTTTTGAAGGACTAAAAAGTAACTGTGCAAGTAAAAAGTAAATTCCAAATCCAAAGTGCCAAAAATGAAGGCTAAAAATTAAAGATTCTGAAGGCTGCCAAAATCTACATAACATACTGCATAGCCTGCAAATTTGTGTATAGAAATTAGAAGAAATTTTGTAAGTTCCTGTGTTATATAGATGGTGCACACTGTGCACCTACTTATGTGAGAGCCTTAAAATAGCTAAAACATAACGAGAGTTGCACAAGATATCGTGATAGCCTATGCATGTGCTTGTGCACTATCATGGAAGACAAATTGAGATTCACTTAAAGATGCACATTTGTATGCACACTGCACTTGCTTCAGCAATAGATTGAGAACTTGCAACGATTCACCAAAACTCGCATAGCTTATGCATCTACCTATGCAATATCACGTAAAACACTTGAGCTTACCAAAATGTGCACAAGGACCTGCATGGCCATGCAAAACAATTTTCACCATCCACCTGCACTTGACTCTGCACAAGATGTTGCATGTGCACTTTTAAGGTTTGCACTTCCTCATTAATAGGTCAAGAAGCAAATCTTCTCACACGGTAGTGACCTCACCTCGCACCATTTTTAGTCCTTTTTAAGGTTTTTTTCTGGGGGTATAAAAACTTTCTTAAATCACTTTTTGCTGCAAGAAGAAAGAAAAAAAGGAAAAGAGAAAAAGGGGAGCCGACACACTCCATTCTTTGTCTGAAGCTTAGATTTTTCTTCATTCTTGATGCATACATTTTGCATAATCATTTAGGTTTAATTTCATAGCCATTTTATTTGATTATTAGTCACTTTTAGTTAATTTCATTAGTTATTTAGTTAGTTTTTCATAATTATCAATTTTGGATTAATTTGTAATTTTTACTTTGTTTTGTAGGAAAAATAGTGTTTTTGAAGGACTAAAAAGAAAATTTTCCATTGAGGAGTGACTTCTGCAGCCAAAGATGTCAAAAACAAGTTTCAAAGTTGAAATATGCATTAGCCAAATTACGATAACTTGTCGCATAAGTTATGCAGACCGCATAAGGAGAAGAAACACTGCTCCAATACCGCGAATTGTGCATAAGGAGAGTGCATAGCTTATGCAGATTCACGCCTCCTTATGCAATCTCACTAATTGTGCATAACTTATGTGCTTGGTCATGCAGCCGCATAAGTGAGCTGTAAACCAGTTAAAATCGCATAAGGGACCGCATGACTTATGCACCACTTATGCACCCCACAAAGATTTCATTAATGAGTCGCGTAAGATTCCTCGTAAAATCTCTCCTCAAACACACCATTTTAGGGCTCCATGTCAGAAAATGTTATAAATAGCCCCATTTCCCATTTTTTAAAAAAAAAAAGGAAAGAAGAGAGGAAGAAAAGGGAAAGGAGAGGCAAGAATCAAGAGTCACGCTTGTCGCAATAGATTTTAAGGTCGCTCGACGATCACTCACCGAAGTGTGAAAAAGTGAGGAGTCGCCACCTTAGTTTTGAGGGAAACTAAAGAAAACCATTTGAGAAGTTAAATTAAAAATGAAACCACTTCAAAACAGAGATTCTAAGTTCGGGGTCCGTAAACGGGTGGGGAAGGTGTTAGGCACCCCACCTCGTCCCTTAATAAGGGTAAGTAGATTTAATTCTGGCCCTTTATAAATTAGTTAGAGGGCTTAGGCGGCACTGTTAATCCTTTTGGTAGAAGGAATATTTGATTTTTCACTAAATTTGGATCACCCAGATACATAAGTAAATGAGACAACCTTAGTGAACGGGTGTGAGAATCGGATAAGAACTCTCCTCCAATCTCTTTCAAGTTACTTATTAATTTTGAGGGGAGACCTGATAAGAACCTCCTCCGATCTCCTTTAGAGTTATTTATTGTAATTTTGAGGGGAGACCTGATAAGAACCCTCCTCCGATCTCCTTTAGAGTTATTTATTAATGTTCCGAGTTGAGACCTGATAAGAACTCTCCTCCGATCCCTATTTAATGTTTATTAGAATTTTGAGTTGAGACCTGATAAGAACTCTCCTCCGATCTCTTTTAATAGTTATTAAAATTTTGGATTGAGACCTGATAAGAACTCTCCTCCGATCTCTTTAAATTAGAATTTTGAGTTGAGACCTGATAAGAACTCTCCTCCGATCTCTTTTAAATTAGAAAGGAGCCCGAAGGGATTTTTTCGATCTCCCGAATTTTGGTGTCCTAAGAACCTAAGGATAAGGATCCTTAAATTTAAAAAGGTTGGGGATAAGATTTCTCGATACCTTTTGGCTAGATGGGGAAAACTAGACTCGATTTACCGACCTTCCATGTATTCATTTTACCAATATCTATTAACATCCGATCTATGTCATATGTTTACTTTGGTTCTATTTCGCTTATGACATCTTGCCAAATTGTCGCTTATGTCACCTAATAGTTTGGCTATCTTCCGACGTGTTATTCATGTTCTCTCTTTTAAAAGAGACCCTAAGTTGCAAATACCTATGTTTACCCAACCATTTACATACTACTAGGAGTTAGAAAACTTGTTTTCGTAAATGACGAGATCAATAAAACGAATCGAGCACTAAAAAGATGATTTGAGAGTGACTTTCTTTGGGATTGCTTGTGCAGAAATGATCTTGAAGAAAATCGCAGATGTGAGAAGAACAAGGAAAATGCGGAAATAGACGTAGACACTTAATAAAACAAAGAGCATGAACTCTTACAACAACATTTTTCTTGGGTTCTCTTGTAAAATATAGTTTTTAAGAAATTTGCATATGTATGAAGAACAAAGGAAGTGCAGAAAATAAATGTAAACAGCAGAATGAACTCTTACCTGTGAGGAGCCTGTCTACTAAAGTAGTTACTGGGTGGCAAACAGGATGAGACAAAGAGACTGATTAGCCTCGAGGGTGGTGTTCTTCGTGAACTGGAGGGTACTTAGCTAAAGAAATGAGTGATATGAAGTTGATCTTGGGCAAGGAAAACAGAGATGATAAAAGACAGAAAGTGAGATTATGAGCAGATAATGAACAAACCGAAATATAGAGTTCCAGTATTCAAAATCTCTTCAAGAAAACACTTCAGAAAACTAGTTTCCAAAGTCTTTTGATCAACACTTCTAAATAGCAGAGTAACAAACTAAATGAACTTTCAGAGTTCCTCTTGCTATAATAAAAGCCTCTCGTCTATTTTTCCGTCCGCCCCTTTAGCTTTTCATGCAGTATTTATAGGAATCAGCGCTCCGTGAAGGGTCGATTTATTTGAGGGAGATGGAGGGTCGAGATTTCGAAGGACATGATCGGAGGTTCAGGAATTAAAGAGAATCAAAATTAATGCTTGAGATCACTCTTCATAATATTTGTCCTTTTCTTCTTTACATCTTACGGTCCCAAATTCCTTGTCCGGAACGATCCGAGGGTTAAGAGCGAAAGACGCCGTATTGTCGCCTTCTCTCTTGATCTAAGGGTTCCGGTTTGTCCTACAAGTGGGATCAACGGTGGAGATTGGGATGTACAGGATCACATGACATACCCGCACTGCCAAGATTGGCGATTCTTAGGCGTGCGGTGGAGATCTCGCTCGCCACGCTTTAACTACCTCTACCCGATTCTCGACGACTGCTATTGGGATTTGTCTTATTCTTTTGTCTTCCGATCCTCCCTAGCTCCTATTCCGATCTCTCATGCCGATCTCCTATCTCCGATCTCTATTATCCCTTAATCACCGATTCGGTCCAAGCATTAATTACATCTCGATTCTCAAGCGCCCGCTGCTTTCCGCCAGCATTAAATGCCCATTTCTATATATACCGTCGACGAGACATTTTCTTCATCGACTTTCCTCTCTTCTTTTCTTACTTTCCTCGTTTCTAGCCGCCCGTGGAAGTTCGCTATAATCGTGGCTTTGATCTTTTCCGATGAACTTCTTTACTCACCGATCGAAAATTCACGATCCTTGATCGAATGACCTTAATCGACGATGGTGAGAGGACCGGATTTGACCGATCTAGATTATGGACCTTAGTTGTAGCGATCTCGAGTCGCCAACCGAAGTTCATTCGGCTTCTCATCACATTGAGTGTTCCGACGGTTTTCCTCCACATTGGGTGTTCCGGCAATGGGTCGGTTTCGAGTGGTAACATCGGTGACGATGTCTCTCATCTTCATGGGAGTCATAGTCACCCCATCCGAGCCGCACATCTATCCGATGCCAACATGGCCTCTCCGGTCAAACACATCTTTTGATTCACCACAAGACTAGGCTTTGACATAGGCCTTTAGATAGGATGTTCCACCGGCCTCTAGAGATCGCCCAAATGATGTAATCCTAAATGTAATCGATCTCTAGAGATCGCCCAAATGATGTAGTTAGACCTTTATTGTAGTCCGATCCCTAGAGATCGCCCAAATGATGTATTTTATTTTTAATGCAATACGATCTCTAGAGATCAGTAAATGATGTGATCCAATGTTAGTGTAATCCGATCCCTAGAGATCGCCCAAATGATGTAATCCGATCTTTTGAAAATAAAGACTTTATTTTATCGGCCATCATCTTATTATTTTTGCATTGATTATTTTTCCGATCTCTAATGTGGTTATCCGATCCGGTTCTTTACGAATGATACTTAATCGATCCTTTATTCAAAATATTTAACTTATTATGCCGATCTCCAATTAACTCATCCTAACATTCTGATATTTGAGAGAAGTGTCGTAATGTTCGCCGAGTCCCACCAATCGATGCGCCGCTTAGAACCTCGCGAGCATTAAATGCTCTGACTAGTATAAATAGGGGTGGAGGGTTAGCCATTGTTCTCTCATTCCATTTTCAATCCTCGCCACAACTTCAAGTTCTCTCGCTTTTCTCAAGTTCTTCCGACGCCGATCGCACTCTGTAAGGGCTTTGATCCTCTTTTTAATTTAAATTCTTTGTTTCTTTTGAAAATGAACGGTGCCAAGGTCGAGAGCGGCGAGCCCTCCTTCGATTCGGCTCGTGGTCATCGCCTCAAGAAGAGGCACGGGCCAAGCTGCTCAACAAGAACCTCCTGTGGCCTCCGCTCCAACTCGGGGCGGTCATACCATCGAGGCTCGCACCTTCTTCAAGGAGAGAGACCCTTCCTATAGACGAAGCCCGCCGGTTCTTCGAGAACTGATCCGCAATCGCTTGTTCAAGAATACAATATTTGTCCCGATTCATATGAGTGATCAAGTGCCATGGCGATCTTCGTGTCGATCACTCTTTGAAGAGAATGACATGGTCATGGTGTACGAGGAACGCTTAAAGGCCGGTCCGAGGTTCCTCTAGCCGATTTCTATAAGGAGGTCCTAAAACTTCACCGAGCATCCATTGTTCAAATTCACCCCAACTCGTGGCGGATCTTGGTAGCTTTCCGAGGTCTATGCCGAGCTAAGGGAATCAGACTTACGGCTAAGGTGTTCGCCGAGCCGCATGCACTAACTCTCCGAAAGGATGACGAACATCGGTTCTTTCAGCGGCCTCATTGCGGACTCTTTTCCGATCCGCCTCATCCCTTAAGAATTGGAAGAACCGATTTTTCATTCGAGGAGTAAAGATCCGAGCCGCTTGAGGACTTTCCTCAGAATCGTGGTACCAGGGCCTCGCTCAAGCACATTACTCGAGTCAAGAGGAAAGCTTAATAGTGATGGAGCCGAAAAGTCGTGCCACCACTCTAAAATATTCCTCGCCCAAATGCGGTGATCGCCGAATCGCACTATTGACCATGCAATCGATCACCGCCAAGATCGCGAACTTCCGCTCTCTCGACTTCTGCATTGGTATTTTCTATATCTCGCTCAGACCTTAGCGATCTCACTAACCTCTTTTCTGCGTGTGTATGGCGGGTGGTGAGGGTTCTAGGAAGCTAAGAAGGAAAGAGGGATCTCCTGAAGATAAAGGAGATGAAGCGTCGAACGTTTTCAAACACCGGCCACGAACCCGGGAGATACAAAAGATCCACCTCAACCTTCGGTCCGCCGACCACCAAGTCGCCGATCTCCTCCTAGATCTAAGAGCAGCCCCGCCTCTCTCGCTATTCCAAGCACAAAGGGAGCCTACTCAAGCTTCGGGAGGACCTCTTCTCGTGGCGCCAAATACCGATCGATCGCTTGAAGAATAACCGATCGTTAGGAGAACCCCGATTTTGCCAAAGTCCCGGGATCTACCATCTTCTTTCAAGAGGATCGACAGTTATCCCGAATGGTCTCGATGATATCTTGACTCAACCATGAGCTTGAATGTGGAGTTCGTGAACGCATCATGGTTCGAAAAGATTCAACGTCGGGTAAGGAGGTCGGGAAGAAAATCAGGAATTGGCTTCCTCCGATCCCAACTCTCATCCGCCGGATTATATATCTCAAGTCGAGGGACGGGCGGTACCATGAAGACCACCGCCGAGAAGTCTCATGACTGGCCGAAAGAGAACGGCTCGTGAGAAGTCCTGCACTTCGTGCCAACGGCCGCCGTGTCGCTTCAACTTATAGAGGAGCTTAACGCGAAGGATAAGGAGCTTACAGAGAAAGACAAAGAGCTTAAGGAAAAAGATGAAGAGATGGTGTCAGGAATAACCGGAGCCTATGTGAATGCTCACAAGGATCTCTTGGCCGAACTCCAAAAGCGCTACCTCAAGAGGACTTCTCCGGATGGATGACCGGCTCCGAGGGCGACGGCGAAGATAGTGAGGAGGAAGCCAAGGTGAGGGAGAGAGGGAGAGTGATCCAAATAGATCAGCCGGGGTGATCCTCACCAATAACTTGTACAGATTATGACATGAAATGGAATGCCTCTTTGTTCAATGAATGATTGTGATCGGAAAATTTTAAACCATTGTTTGTCCGAGTATTTGATTGTATGAGCACAAGAAACAAAAACTAAACGTGATTATTAATCTAAGTATGAGAAATTGGAAAGCACTTTAAGCATGAGATCTAGGGAAGAAATGTGAACGGAACTTGATTGAAAATTTAACTCGAACACTTAAGATCGAATCCTCATTAAATCGAACCAAAACTTTAGCTCTTAAACTTTCTGAAAGGAGGTCGCAATAAACTGGTAGGAAAAGATCTAGTGCTTCATTTTATTTATCAACAGAGATCAGAATATACTGACAGTCCTAAATTCGACAACGGGTTTGAGAGGTCAGTAAATGATTTGAGAGATCATGAGGCTTTAATGAATGTGAGGACTTAGCATTGATTCAATCCTTTGTGAGGAGAGATCTAAATGTGACCACCTATCAAAGAGGGATCTAAACGTGATTAGTCGCTCAAAGAAGAATTTTTATTGATTCTAGGGTCGGCCAAAATATGGTGTCGATAATACTACTTCCTACACCATTTCCAACCAGATTTGGAGATTTCTTTCTTTTCTTACATTTTTCCTACATTTCTAGTGTTGAGCTTCTTATTTCTTAGTTTAGATTAAAGCTTTATTTCCATATTAACTCAGAATATCTTGTAAATATTATGGATAGTGAGTAGTTTTAGATAGATTCGAGTAAGGGATGTAATATTTGAGATATTTTGTGGATTTTGATTGGGTAATCCATATTTTGTGGTCTTAATGAGTTTTATTCATTTCTTGTGTGCTTAATGACATGCTTAATGTAGGATCCCATTAAGTGGTGTTCTTAATCCATGGTTGAGGCAATCGAAAGGAGAAGGCCTTGTGATAGATAATCAAGAAATTGGACTTAATTAACTTAGATCTAGAAATAGACTAAGGATTAAGAGGATTTACAGATTAATTAAGGAACTTAATGGGTCTTGATTAACTCTAATTCCACGAAAGTAGGATTAGATTGATTAAGGCACTCTTTTTCTCAATCTAAAGGGTATTCAAAGGATTTAATAATTAATCTCCTTAAAACTCATAAGTTTCACAAGATTGATAACCAATTTAAAAATCCCAAATAGCTTGAATATGAAATCCCAAACTCCTAATCGCTTTTTATCATTGTTAATATCTAATTGAATTTAATCACTTGCCATTTTTAAATCTTGCCATATTTGAATTTGCTTATTTTAATTTGATGCAAATTTAGTTAAATCTCTACATAGTTGACTAGACTATTAACTTTGCACATATAGACTTCATACTCCAATACCCATCAATTTATTTCTTTTATTTCAAAAATAGTTCAATTTTTTTAAATTTTTATATAAATAATTCAATCATTAACACAACTCCTCATGGGAATGATATCTTTCTAAATTACTTGTACGACTGCACTTGCGGTTGGGCCACATAAAGTTTTTGGTGCCGTTGCCGGGGATTTATTTGTTTAAGATTGAATTCTTGATTATTTTAGTTGTTTTTAGTTTTATCTTTGTTATCTTTTCATTTTGTGTTTGTTTGTTCTTTTTCAGGTACTCTTAATCTTTTATGAGAAGAGCTAGAAGCACAGTGACACATCCTTATTGTTTAATCCTCAAATTGAGAAATTTTGTAAAGCCAATAAGAAAGAAACCAAGAAGAAAAGAAGCATTGAGAGAAACTCAATTAGAAGCATATGGCTAATGAAAGAATTAGAATTGGTGGTAACGCTGGAATGATCAAACAATGAAAATGTAGCCCAAGGAGAAGAAGTTGTAAATGCTAATGTGCCTAGGGGAAGTATGATGGATCATGCTTTTCCTCGATTTGATGACTTGAGAGAAAGCATAGCAAGAACAAGGATTGATGCAAATAGTTACAAGATGGATTTTGGAGTTCTTCAAATGATTCAAAATTCTCAATTTGGGGACATCCTTTGAAACTCCACACACACATCTAAAGAAGTTTGCTATGATCCGTGACATGCAAAAACAACTGGAGTGTCCGATGATGCAGCAAGATTGAAGCTATTCCCATTCTCTTTGAAAGATAGAGCATTGATTGGCTTGATTCTTTACCTCACAACTCCATCACAAATTGGGAGCAACTCATCGATGCATTTCTTGCTCAATATTTTCCACCAGAAACTCAAGAATTAAGGAATCAAATGACACTTTCTGCATCAAGAGAAGATGAAACTCTCTATGAATCATGGATGAGATGGAAGGAATTAGAGAGACAATGCCCACATCATGCCATTCCAAAATGGATGATAAACTGAATTTTACACCAATGTCACTCCCGCAATTAGAGGGATTATTGATGCTCAAACAGAGGAGAATTTATTATGAAGCATGAAGATGAAGCTTATGAGCTATTGGAGAAAATTACAAAGAACACTCATCTTTGGAGTAGTCCAAGAAGACCACCCAACTCAAAAAGGCAAGTCGAATGTACGACCTTGATCCATTCAACATGATTAATGCAAAGTTTGATGCACTTACAAATGTCTTGGCTAAGAAGATGGAAGATTTGAGTATGTTAGTTAGTTCATCATCATCATCCGAAGTTCACAACAAGTCGCTATGCAGAGGGAACTGCTAGCTGTGGAGTAGACTATGGAAAGCAAGCTGCATATGTTGGTAATTATGGAAACAAGCAAATGGGGAATCCTTACTCTCAAACTTATAATCCAACTTGGAGGAATCATCCCAACTTTTCATGGGGAAATCAGCAAAGTCAAGTTCCAAATCATAATTTTCAACCACAACAGCAACAAGGAATGCCATATCAGCAAAATAGGCAACCATTGCCTAATTTTCAGCAGAGAAACATGAATCCTGCACCTCCACCAAAACAGCAAGAACAAAGTTCCACCACAGAAGCTTTATTACAACAGATTCTTGCTAACCAAACTAAGCATGATGAAGAGATGAGAGAGATGAAAGCAAGGCTAGAACAGATGCAAACACATAACAGAATGCTGGAAAATCAGATTGCACAACAAACATCTTCCTCAGGTACCAAGTCTTTTGGAAAACTTCCAAGTCAACCGGAAAACCCAAGAGAGCAGTGTCAAGCTATTACTTTAAGAAGTGGGAAAGTTGTAAATAATGAGAAAAGTGAAAAAAATGAGAAAAGTGAAACTAGTGAGAAGAGAGAAAATGAGAAAGAAACTTATGAGAGTGAAAAACAAGAAAGTGAGAAAGAATGTGCAGAAAAATATAAAGAGAAAATTGAAGAGAAGGAAGAGAAGTATATACCTCCAGAGCCCTACAAGCCACAACTTCCCTTCCCACAAAGATTTCAAAAAGCCAAGCTTGATAAGTAATTTGGGAAGTTCTTAGAGGTTTTGAAGAAGCTATACATAAATGTGCCCTTTATTGATGCTCTTTCACAAATGCCCTCTTATGCAAAAATTCTTAAAAGAAATTCTCTCAAACAAGAGGAAACTTGAAGACCATGAAACTGTAGCTTTGACAGAAGAATGTAGTGCTATCCTCCAGAGGAAACTTCCTCCAAAGCTCAAGGATCCAGGGAGTTTTTCAATTCCATGCCACATTGGGGAATCATGTTCTACAAAAGCTTTATGTGATTTAGGGGCTAGTGTTAGCCTTATGCCCCCTCTCTATTTATGAGAAGCTCAATATGGGAGATCTTAAGCCAACCCACATTTCTCTTCAGTTAGCTGACAGATCAATTAAGTATCCTGAAGGGATTTTGGAGAATGTGCCTCTAAAGTTTGGGAAGTTCTATATACCTGTTGACTTTGTCATCTTGGACATGGAGGAGGATTCTAATACTCCAATTATCTTGGGAAGACCCTTTCTAGCTACAGCAGGAGCATTGATTGATGTTAAGGGAGAAAAATTGACTCTTAGAGTTGGTGAAGATCAATTGGTTTTCAATATTAATAACACTATGAAGAAGCATCATTCGTCGATACTTGCTTGAGAGTTGATATCATTGATGAGTCAAGTTAAAGAACACTTCGTAAAGAGATATCCGAAGATCCACTTGAAAATTGTTTGGTTCATGGAGGAGGCATAGACTATGACAACCCTCATGTGGCTGCATATGCTCAACATCTAGAGGGTAGTCCACCATTCATTTCTCGCCCAGCTTTTCAACTCACACAAAAGGAAAAGTCGAATCTAAGCAACCATCATTCAAGGAAGAAGATGCACCTAAGGTAGAACTTAAGCAACTTCTTTCTCAGCTCAGGTATGAATTTCTTGGCACTAATAACACTTATCCAGTAATTGTAAATGCAAACTTGAGTACCTTAGAGGCTGATAAGTTGTTAAGAGTGTTGAGGCAATTTAGGAAAGTTTTAGGATACACCATAGACGACATTAAGGGAATAAGCCCACACTTTTGCATGCACAGAATTATTTTGGAAGAAAATTGTAAGCCATCTATTGAACATCAGAGGAGGTTGAACCCAAATATGAAAGAAGTTGTTAAAAAAGAAATTTTGAAGTTGCTAGATGCAGGGATCATATATCCTATTTTAGACAGTACTTGGGTGAGTCCAGTATATGTTGTCCCAAAAAAGGGTGGAATGACAGTGGTCAAAAATGAAAATAATGAATTAATTCCTACAAGAACAGTGACTAGTTGGCGAATGTGCATAGATTACAGAAAATTAAATATAGCCACTAGAAAAGATCATTTTCCACTTCCCTTCATTGATCAAATGTTAGAAAGACTAGCTAGGCATTCTTATTTTTGCTATTTAGATGGATACTCAGGTTTTTTTCAAATCCCTATCCATCCAAATGATCAAGAGAAAACCACTTTTACTTGTCCATATGGAACCTTTGCTTATAGAAGGATGCCATTTGGGTTGTGTAATGTACCAGCCACTTTTCAAAGGTGCATGATGGCAATCTTCTCAGATTTCATTGAAGATATAATGGAGGTTTTTATGGATGATTTTTCTGTTTATGGATCTTCGCTTGACATATGCTTGGCTAACCTTTCTAAAGTTTTGCAATGATAAAGTGATAATCGACCTTGTGTTAAATCGGAAAAGTGTCATTTCATGGTTCAGAAGGGATAGTGTCGACATTTGGTGTCTAATGAGGAATAGAGGTTGATAAAGCCAAGGTTGAAGTGATAGAGAAGATGGCTCCTCCTACCAATGTCAAAGGAATTCGAAGTTTTCTAGGACATGCCGGGTTCTACAGACGCTTTATCAAGGATTTTTCTAAAATAGCCAAACCTTTGTCTAATTTATTAAGTCATAACACACCATTTGTATTTGACCAAGAGTGTTTGGATGCCTTTGCAGTTGAAACAAGTTTTATCATCGCACCAATCATGCAACCGCCCGATTGGAGCCTACCTTTGAAATCATGTGTGATGCTAGCAACTATGCAATTGGAGCTGTTCTTGGTCAAAGAAAGGACAAAAAGGCTTATGCTATTTATTATGCTAGTAGAACATTGGATAAGGCCCAAACAAATTATGCAACAACTGAAAAGGAATTCTTAGCAATTGTCTTTGTATTAGAAAAGTTCAGACCTTACATTATTGACTCAAAGGTGGTTATATTTTCAGATCATGCAGCCATCAGGTATTTACTCTGTAAAAAGGAGGCTAAACCTAGGCTCATTAGGTGGATTCTGATGCTACAAGAGTTTGATTTGGATATTAGAGATAAGAAGGAGCCGAAATGTAGTTGCGGATAATCTTAGCAGTTGAAATTGGATGATGAAGAAATGGATGAAGTCCCTATTGATGAGTTTTTCTTGGATGAACAACTTTTCTCTCTTGTTACTAAACTACCTTGGTATGCAGACTTGGTGAATTATCTATCTTGTGGAGTCTTACCTCTAGGAATGACATGGCAACAAAAGAAAAAGTTTTTGTATGAGGCAAAATTTTATAGATGGGATGATCCTTTACTCTTTAGGAGATGTTGTGATGGTTTAATAAGAAGATGTATTCCTGATGAGGAGACACAGAGTATTATGCATCATTGCCATGCTTCTGATTATGGAGGACATTTTAGAATCTCTAAAACAGCTAGTAAAATTTTGCAAGCTGGTTTCTTTTGGCCAAATCTTTTTAAGGATGTGAAGAAATTTGTGTTAGAATGTGATTAATGTCAAAGGAGTGGAAATTTGTCAAAAAGAGATCAAATGCCCCTAAATGATATTCTTAAAGTGGAATTATTCGATGTCTGGGGAATAGATTTTATGGGGCCATTTCCTCCTTCATATGGTAATAAATACATTCTAGTTGGAGTTAACTATGTGTCAAAGTGGGTGGAAGCTATTGCAACTCCAACTAATGATGCTAGAGTGGTAGTGAAATTCTTGAAGAAATTTGTCTTGAGTAGATTTGGAGCTCCAAGGGCTGTAATTAGTGATGGGGGTTCACATTTTTGTAATAAGCAATTTGAAAGCTTAATGAGGAAGTATGGTGTAGTGCACAAGATAGCTACCCCATACCATCCTCAAACTTCAGACAAGTTAAAATTTCTAACAGAGAACTCAAACATATCTTGGAGAAAACAGTGAGCAATTCTCAAAAGATTGGTCTCACAAACTAGATGATGCTTTATGGGCATATAGGATCGCTTACAAAACCCCTATAGAACTACTCCCTTTAGGTTGGTGTATGGTAAGTCTTGTCATTTACCGTGGAGCTAGAGCATAGAGCATATTGGGCCATTCAGACCTTGAATTTTGATCTTAAGCAAGCTGGTGAAAAGAAACTATTGCAACTTAATGAGCTTGAAGAATTGAGGATGGATGCCTATGAAAGTGCCAGTATTTATAAAGAAAGAACTAAAGTTTGGCATGATAAGCATCTTAGGAAAAAGGAATTTAAAGAGGGTGATTCAGTTTTGTTATTAAACTCAAGATTGAAATTGTTCCCTGGAAAACTTAAATCAAGGTGGACTGGTCCATATAGAGTTTCTAAGGTTTTCCCTTATGGAGCAATTGAAATTTGGAGTGAAAAATCTAGGAATTTTAAGGTCAATGGGCATAGATTGAAACATTACATAACTAGAGACCCAATAAAGGGAGCAAGTCATACAAGCTCTCCAACCTCACATCTCTTTACTGAAATGCATGAAGAGTCCATCTAAGTAATATAAATTAGCCCTCTTGGGAGGCATCCCAAGTTCTTTTATTTTGCTTTTGCTGATTTACTTTTATTTACATTGCTTTTGTTTTTATCTTAAATCTCCCCAAATTCAATTTTTGACATTGTTGAATCTTGTCCCTTGTAGATGTATTTCAATGGAGGAAGGTTGGTGAACTGCTGGGGAGTAACTTTTAATATGAAATTATGTCCTTCAACTCTCCCAAAATTGATTGATTTTTACTGCATAACCTGTGAAGGTTTGCTACCTGGTTTGTGCAGAGAAAAAAAAATGAAATTTGCAGCAAAGAAGGGTATTCAGCAGATGGCTTATGTTTCTTTGTGAGGTTGGGTGGGTAACTTTTAAGTATTTGTGCTATCATGTTAATATGATGGTAAGTGGGTCATTTTTGTAGTTTTGAGCTTATTTGGGTTGTGAAATTCAAGGTGACATCAGATTTTCTTGGCATAACTTGGGGAGTCCATTCTCATTTGTGGATAGATGCAACTTTATGCAGATTTTATTGAGTCTTAATGTGCTAAATGTTGATTTGCAGAATTTGAGTTGAAATGGCATGATTCACAAATGCCTCTTATGCAGGATTCACTTCTACAAGCTTGTGTAATGCAATTTGGATGGATTTTGTATATATTGATGTGTTTTTTATGACAATTTCTCATGATTTATGCTTCATAGAATTATATTTCTTCATTCTAGGGTATTTTTCACACTTGCAAATCATTTTCAATTGTAATCTCAATCTTGTTGATTTGTGCATAAGTAACTGCATAGCTTATGCAATCCTGCATAACCACAATTCTTGCCATTTTTCATCTCTCATGGTAAATCGCATAAGGATGTGCATAGCTTTTGCAATTCTGAATAGCCATATTTTTGTCAAATTTCATATCTTTCGAAACTTGCATAAGTGTGTGCATGACTTATGCACGTTTGCATGACTTCAAATCTTGCATTTTCTCTTTCTGCCGAAATCTGCATAAGGGAGCGCATAGCTTATGTACTTCTGCATGACCACAAATTTTGAAAAACCAAAACTTGCCGAGACTTGCATAAGATGAGCGCATGACTTATGCACTTCTGCATGACTAATTTTCTTGCATTTTCTCTTCCTGCCGAGACTTGCATAAGGAGAGCGCATAAATTATGCACTTCCGCATAACCACCAACTCTGAGTTCCAAAACTTGCCGAGACGTGCATAAGGAGAGTAAATGGCTTATGCACTTTCGCATGACCACACTTTCCAAAAATCAAAACTTGCCAAGACCTGCATAAGGAGAGTGCATGACTTATGCACTTCCGCATGACCTATTTCTCTGAAATCCAAAACAGGCCGAAACTTGCATAAGTTAGCGCAAAAGCTATGCACTCTTGCATAATCAGTTTTTCACACTTTTTATCTTCCATCGAAACCTGCATAAGAGAGTGCATAAGTTATGCAT
>NW_026614803.1:0-108304 GCF_030052815.1 Hevea brasiliensis
CCGCCGCTATGGTAAATGACCACAACTTGAGCTACAAAACTCGAAATGGAGTGATTCAAAAAGAGAATTAAAGAAGACACAATAAGGAACAACTTTGATGAAGAAAAGTTAGCTCAGTTTCCACTGTAAAATTGTCCAATGAAACAGTAAACTTAGGTAATCAAAACTGAAAATTTAGAAATGCATATAGGGGACTTTAAATTACAATTGGCAATTAATACTAGCAAATGTAAAACTCAAAATTTGGGATCTTGGTGCAATTAGAATTAACATATCCATTAAGTATAAAAAAGTCAACTTTTTGATTGACTAATAAGATGAATAGTAATCAAAATAATTAGCAAACTAAGATGAACACCTAGAACCAATTCTAAGCTTAAATGCTTAGAATTGTATGACAAATGTGGACTATGCATCCTAGTCAAAATTGTTAAAGGGAAATTAAGGCCATAAATTTGAAATCCATGAAATATTCATGGATTGCTTGAAACATGAAAAGTAAGTCACCTAATTGATGTGAATAGATAGTTAGTGCTTATATGCCCATCGCAAATAGAATTCATAAAATGTTAGTAATTCAACTTGAAATATAAAATTTGTAATTACATAAGTAGATTTTTAAATTTATAAATGAGAAAGGAAAAATGTTTTGAATACAATGGTATATGTGAACCATTGTTTTGAATTGTGATCAATATGAATAACATAATGAATAAATAAATGAATCATATTAATATATGAATGAGACATTAGTTCTCATTATTGTAGAAAGGAAAAGTACTTTGAGTACATTAGTATAAAAGGATAATTGATGTGAATTGTGATCATATAAATGAACAAATGAATGTATAAATTATAATTAAAATTTATTATGAAATAATGAAGTCATAAAACACAATATATTAATATTTAATGATATTATGTGCCCTTGTATTGCCTAGACATGTGTGCCAGATTTAATAGTTTGGCATGCCAATAGGGTATTGATTTAGTAGTACTGTGAAAGGCTTTATGCCCGTAGTCATGGCTTTATGCCCGCATTCATGGCTCTATGCCCGCACTCATGGCTTAATGCCCGATTATGTGTTATCATGGCTTTTTAACCATACCGATCGCATACGTGGTTGACGTTCCCGTCCCATGGTATGACGGCATGAGGCACCGCTGTCCAAAGCTAACCACTCCATTATCCAATTTAGTCACTCACATAGGTTACCGGGCAATGTAAATTATTAAAATTATTTAAAACATTAGTAATTAAAAATATTAGAAAGTATTGAATGAAATGAGAAAAAAAAAGATTAACAATAAACATAATTGAATCAAGTAGTACAAATGAAATTTTCAAAATCAGTAAGAATCAAAATACAATACTCTTAGAATTAATCAGATATCGAATATTATTATCAGATAAATTCAGTACTTCCAAAGAGGAACAAATTAGCATATAAGATAGATAATACTAGAAACATCATAATAAATCAAACTGATTCCTGAATACTTAAATTATGCTCTATTTTTTTCTTTATTTGTATATATAATTTTCTTGTTATATTATTGCATCACTAAGCAACAATGCTTAGTGCGATGGATTTGTTTTCTCGCGCAGGTACTTTGACTGAGATTTTTGGAGTCCAGATTCCGTATGTCGTAAGTGTTCAAGTTGTCACCTCCTCAGCAATGCATGTAGATAGGGGTCATAAAAGTTATTTTATATATTTATAATTAGTTATCATGTTGAAATATAAATTATAAAATTGTAATTAATTTGTGTATTATGTAAATTGTAAATTATGTAATTAATGGAAATTTGAAATTTTTGATATATGAAATGAGCATGAATGAATATGCATGGTAATGAATAAGAATCAAAATGTATGGACACTATCAGAAATGGTGATGCATGAAATGATGAGATGATTATGAGAATTATTGATGAGATTTTTATTTTAAAATATTATTGAAAATTTCAAGCAGATGAATAGTGAAATACATCAAACATTAATAAAATAGGAGAAATTCCGTTAGTTTCTCCGTTAAAAAATAATTGTTATTAAAAGATAATAACTTGAAAATAATTAAAGGAATAAAGTAAGATAAGATAGGGTGCTCTGGCACCGAATGTAGCACACTTTGCTCGGCTACACTGTAGTCGGGTGAGGGGTGTTACAGCAAATATCAAATTGACACCCAAAGCTAAATTTGAGCCTAACACAACAAAATCAATATTAACACACTAACTCAATCCTCAAATCTCATAAATAAATCAATCAATAAACTCTTCAATCTAAAAACACCATCTCACATCAAAACCAACATCAAGGAAATAAATTTGTAACATCACCTAAACCACTTATCAAAATTAGAAATAAGAGATGAACTCCTTTAAATGCTATCTTAATCTAAATAATGTAAGCTTTGACAGTAACTTTCTCTTTGCTAATTTGTCCAAATCTGCTTCATAAACATGCAAAATACCAAATTATGAGCCAAATCAATTATGCAATTTAATAGGCACATTCAATAACTCAACATTATAAGAGAATAGAAAAACTCCCTCAATTTGCAATTTCACATCTTCCATCTTATTAACATCTATGTAAGATAAAATAAGATAATTATAAAAAAATTGAATCTAGGGGTGATTGAAAACAAAACAAATAAAATAAAATTAACCAAAATGAAAAAAAAGAACTTGGGGGGCCTCCCAAAAGTGCTAAGTTAAGATCATTAGCTTGACCCTTGTCATGTTTCATGGTAGTTGGAAATGGAAATTGTTGCCTTTATTTTCAATAGGTACTTTAATTAATCTATACTTCATCTTCTTTTCATTGCATGAGAAGATACCTATTGAGTTATTTAAAATTCCAACCATTTATTTCATGACCACCTTTTTCATTTTAGAACTTAACCTCCTTTGATGTTCAATTGAACTTAACCTCCTTTGATGTTCAATTGATAGCTTACAATTTTCTTCCAAAATGATTCTGAGCTTAGAAAGAAAAAGTTTCAGTTCTACTTGTGGTGCATCTTCTTCCCTAAGTGATGGTTGCTTTACTTTACTTTTCTCTACTTGCTCAATTTGGTATGATAGAGCCACAAGAGAAGGTGGGTTACTTTCCTGATATTGTGCAAAAGCTACCACAATTAGATTTTCATCATTGATACTCCTCCATGAACAAGGAAATTTTCAAGATAATCCTTTGGATAACTCTCTCTAAAGTGCTCTTCCACTAACTCATCAATAATATCAACTCTTAAGCAAGAGTCTACATCTTGATGGTGCCTTTTCTTTGCATTGCCAATGTTAAAAACTAATTGATCCTCTCCCACTCTAACAGTAAGCTTTTCCCTTTTCCATCAATTAAAGCATTAGCTATAGCAAGGAAAGGTCCCCCCAAGATGATAGGGATGTGAGAATCCTCTTCCATGTCTAGAATGATAAAGTTAACTAGGACATAGAATTTTCCAACTTTGAGTGGGATATTCTCTAAAATTCCTTCTGGATATTTAATTGATCAATCTACTAGCTAAAGAGAAATATTGGTTAGCTTGAGATTACATATGTTGAGTTTTTCATATATGGATAGAGGCATAAGGCTTACACTAGCATCTAAATCACATAAAGCTTTTATAAAACAAGATTCTCCAATATGTTATAGAATTGAAAAACTCCCCAGATCTTTGAGCTTTAGGGAGAGTTTCCTTTGAAGGTTGGCACTGCATTCTGATGTGCCTTATGAAGGAGAGAATGAAATTGATTAGTTATGAAAGATAAGAAATTCTGCTAGAATGAATCGAGGAACAAGAATGAGCAAAAATTAAGCAACATAACATCCAAATCAACTTCAATAGAAAAAAAAAGGATTTATTTTTGGTATTTTATGATTTAAGATGTAACAATAATAAAAAGACAAAAATAAGAGATAACTATGGAATGTAAACTTTGATAAGAGTAATCTCACCACAAAGAATACAATCCCAATGAAGACACCACGCAAGCAACTCTTGTGATAAGTCAAAACTTTATCACAAATAAATATTGTTTAATAAAAAGAAGAAGCAACACTTGCTTTTGTGATTAAAACTCAGAATGCATTGAGCTTACGAGAGTTGGCCTTTATATAGGCTGATTACAAGCACTATAAAGGAAAGATAGCAAAGCTACTAAATAGAAAGTTTAAATAGTCTTCTAAATAAGTAATAATATTGAATTTTTGAAAAAAAAAACACCTCAGAAATCTATGTCACACCTTATCCCTTGTAAGACACGACATGTTCCCGTAGCATACCTAATGAATTACCGAACTCCACCTACCGATAACCCATTAGTTATGCCACAAAGGATTTTAAAATAAACCATAGCTTTTTATCTTATCAATTCTTTCATGGAAAACTACATAAGAATAGTTAAAATTCCATGTAAACATTCATTGGAAATAATGATAGACTAAATATTGCAAAAGTTACATTTTCATAAGTCTCAAAGTAAAATACAAAATAGTTACAAACTCAAAATGTGATAGCAATGCAATGCTTTTAAATACAAACTGCTCAATGTCCGTACATCCATACATATAGGTACAAAATACATCCAAAGGAATCACAAGGGTATACCTAACGTAAATACCCACAAACAATACCAAAATGCTGCTTTCAAGTCTCTCACTCTAAGAATTTTCTCCTTTCCCTTACCTGCGACACCATAAAGAAGCTATCGTTGAGTATATCACTCAGTGGTGCACAACTAATAACTTTAAAACTTAAGGTAAAATACAATTTATCAAAGCATAATAAATCACATTTTTCTTAAGCATGAAAATTTCACAATAGTTCTAAGTCCATAAAAGCCATTTATTGGAATAATATTTCAAATGAGAAATCACACTTCATAAATCACAATTCACAAAGCATTAGTGTTGCCAACATCAACACACAGTTTAGGCCATGACACAAAATTTCACGATCAGTGCCATGTTGTACACTACAACAAAGCAATCTCAACCTTACTAACCATTATTAATGAGGGACGGGCTAGCTAGCTAATGAGTACTCATGTAGTCTTACTCCACTAACCATTATTAATGGGAGACATAATCAATATCAATTATCAACCCCAAGTAGCTGTTACTACTGAGGAGTTCTGAAAGGACCTGTCATCCTAACTATGGTTTCAAAACAGTTTTAAAAAATTTCCCACTCACCAATCACATTTATAAACCAATAAACACATTTAAATTCATCATAATATCCATATAAAGGTGGCAACACCCAAATTTCTTAAATGCAAGAGAAAAACCATATTTCAGTCAAAGTAAACTTGTTCAAAGCAAACTCATTCAATTTAACACATTTCTAGCAATTTACAAGTTTAAAAACGAAGAAAAGGTTAGTTGTGCATAAACCTTCAATAATTCTCCTTTCTTATTACCTACTTCTCCTTGTCCGTTCCAACTTCTTTTTCCACTGAAAATAAACGAATAGAATACCTCAATACCAATCTCAATTGCTGCTAAGAACTCATTATATGCATGTCTAATGCATCCCAATTTAGCTTTGAAAATTTTAAAATATTTTGATTTTGGGACAGCTTGGTGCCCCAATTTTTGAACCTAATTTGTACCTAGTTTCGATCATAATTTGGTGAGGTGTTCTGCATGAAAATTGTTCATTTGGCTCTTAACTTTATTTTACTTTTTGAATCGCCTAATTCGGAGCTGTGTAGCTCAAGTTATATCAAAAATATGGTTACTGTTCATGTTACTATTCATGCTGCAGATTCAGTTCTGACAAATTTATCAATCCAACTTCGTTCAGTAATTTGATCAAGTTAAGTCCATAATTTGGTCTAATGTTCTTCATATGAAATGTTCTAATATGTCTTATGTTTCCATCAGTTCAAGAATCTTCTAAATTGGAGTTTTTTAGAGAGAGTTATGGCCATGCAAATTTTATTGTTCATATGGTAAATATGCAATTATACAAATTTGGTGATTCAACTTTGCTCAGCAATTTGATTGGGTTAAGTCCATAATTTGGCCTCAAGTTCTTCATATGAAATGTTCTAGTATGTCTTAGGTTTCCATCGGTTCAATAATCGCCTAAATCAGAGTTTTCTAGAGAGAGTTATGGCCATGCAAATTTTACTGTTCATACGGTCAAATTCTATAGGTTCTAGAATTTTGTCTCTAAGTTCAAGGCTCATTTCGGATAGCTTAAGTTCATTTTCGAGGCAGGGTATCTTCATAAAAATTCTAGCCCTATGTCTTAAGTTTCATTTCCAATTGATTTCACACCAATTGGAGTTGTGTAGCTCAATTTATGGTCAAACACACCAACTCAAGCAGCAAATTCCGCCTCTAGGTTCAAATTTTTCATTTCTTCAATTATTCCCACTAACCAACCTCAATTCACATGTAATTCACCCAAAATGACTATAATTAGCATTGACACATCAATGGCACTTCCTAGCATAAACCCCACAATTTTCAAACACCAAAGGTTGCAATTTTTCCTAATCCCACCATTTCATTACCTCCATTCATTAACCCAATATCAATTCAAACTAAATAAACCTCAAATGACCATAATTTAATACTACACACACTAATTTCATTCTCTAGCACCAAAACTCCAATTTTCCCATGAACCGTAATCTCCCATAATTAAATTTATATATATTTCATGAAATTTCTTTACTCCAATCATGCATACTACTTCAACTAAGCTTGATTTCATCATCATTTTCATTGAAATATATCAAACCCTAATTTTTCTCTAATTTGGCCAAAACCCTAGTTTAGGTTCCATGCATGTTTCCTTTCATTTTCTTATGAAATTTCATCATAATCTAACTTAATTTAAGGTTTGTATAACAAAATGAGCATTAAAGAACTTACCTCTTGATGACTTCCTTCCAACTCCCCAAATCTTCAATTTTCTTCTAATCTCTTGTTTCCCCTTGCTTTTAACCTCTAAATCAAATATTAATTTGATGCTCTCTACCAATTAGATGCAAAGCCCATATAGGAAAAGCAAGGAATTGAGTTTTGAGAATGGGTGTCAATGGAGAAAGAAGGAAGAAGAAGAAAGAAAGAAAGAGAGAAGGAGAGAGAGTGGGTGGTAACTAAATGGGAAAGAAAGGGAAGAAATGGCTTTTTAATTTGTCTTATCTTTTATATATATTTATTCCCAAAATTAGTTTATTTCAATTAAAAATTTTAATTGTGTCAAAAATATCATAAAACTTACAATTTTATTTCCTTTCTTTTCTTTTTATATTTACACTAAATTTTCCTCAATATTTCTTCATAATTCAATAATTTATTTTTATTTAATTAAATTGACCTTTTGGTAAAAAAAAAAATCAACTCTTAAAGTGAATTGACCAAAATGCCCCTTATCGGGTCATAATCCCTCTTTTACAATATACCTGGTGAATCCTTATATTTTTGGGTCACTTGAATTTTTATTGTGTCTATCTCAATTAATTTTCTATTTATTTTTTGTCCTCAAGGTGTCTTTGAATAGTACTAGTCACGGACCAAAAATGGTACTATTTATAACTTAGAGGTTCGGGGTGTTACAATCTACCCATATAGTGATGCACGAATATCTAGAGATTTGATGACTTTTCAACTTTATTTCCTTTTTCATTTACAAGATATTACAATATTCTTCTGATTTTTTTGATGTAGTTAATTCCAATCAACAAATGGGGGCCTTTTACACACATATGGGCTTGTTTTCTTCATGCTTAGCCCATTATCTTTATTTTAACTTAAACCCAAATATTTTAACATGCCCCAACACACATGCCCCATGGACTTGCCAAGTCTAGCCCAACTTTTTTAATTTTGAATACAAGCAAGCAAAGTGATAAGCTTGCTCTTAGACCTAGTCAACAAGTCCTCGTATGTCATGTCACTATGTGGCACATCACCAAGTTCCTAAGCTATTTTTGGAAGATCTTATTGAAGAAGCTTGGAACTCGCCTCCTTTTTAGCACAACTTGTCATCCTCAAACAGATGGGCAAATAGAAATGGTGAATAGAACTCTCTCTACCTTACTAAGAACTATTATCAAGAAAATTTTGAAAAGTTGGGATGAATGCTTAGCCTATATTGAATTCGCCTATAACTGAAGTGTGCACAGTTCAAATAAGCACTCTCCTTTTGAAGTAGTCTATAGCTTTAATCCAATCATGCCAATGGATCTAATGCCAATTTTAGTTCAAGAAAGAGCTAATGTGGATGGGGAAAAGAAGGCAAAGATGATAAAGTCTATGCATGAGCAAGTTAGAAAGCTCATTGAGGCAAAAAATGAATAAGACAGCAAAACTGCTAACAATAAGAGGAAGCAAGTGCGGTTTGAACCTAGTGATCTATTGTGGCTTCACTTGAGGAAAAAGATATTTCCAAGTCAAAGGAAGTTCAAGCTGTTGCCAAGAGCTAATGGTCCATTCTGTGTGGTAGCAAGGAACAATGACAATGTCTATAAGGTGGATTTGCCTGGTGAGTACAATGTTTCTACTACTTTCAATGTGAGCGATTTTTCTCCTTACTTGGAAGATGATTTTGAGGATAAGGAAGAATTGGATTTGAGGGCAAATCCTAATCAACTAGGGGGAGATGATATGCCACATGGTAACATGACATACGAAAGCCCGTTAACCAGGTCTAAGAGTAAGCTTATCACTTTGCTTGCTTGTATTCAAAATTAAAGAAGTTGGGCTAGACTTGGCAAGTCCAAGGGGCATATGTGTTGGGGCATGTTAAAATGTTTGGCCTTAAGTTAGAATAAACATAATGGGCTGAGCATAAAGAAAACAAGCCCATATGTGTGTAAAGGTGCCCATTTGCTGTTTGGAATTGACCAAGTCAAAGAAATCAGAAAAAGATTATAATATCTTACAAATAAGGAAGGAAATAAAGCTAAAAAGTCACTAAATCTCCACAAATTCATGCATCACTATATGGGCAGATTTCTAAAGTGTTTTTTTTTTCAAAAATTCAATATTATTCCTTATTTAGAAAACTATTCAATCTTTTTATTTAGTAACCTTGCTATCTTTCTTTTATAGTACTTGTAATCAGCCTACATAAAGGCCAACTCTTATAAGCTTAGAGCATTCTAAGTTTTAATTACAATAGTAAGTGCTGCTTTTTTATCAAACAATATTTATTTATGGCAAAATTCTAACTTATCACAAGAGTTCCTTGTGTGACATCTTAATTGGGATTGTATTCTTTGTGGCAAAATTACTCTTATCAAAGTTTACATTCCATAGTTATCCTTTTATTTTTTACTTTTATTACTGTTGCATCTTAAATCATAAAATAACAAAAAGAAATCCTTTCTTTTTTCTATTAAAGTTGATGTGGGTGTTATATTGTTTAATTTTTGCTTATTCTTATTCCTCAACTCATTCCAGCAGAATTTCTTGTCTATCATAACTAATTAATTTCATTCTCTCCTTCACAAGGAACATTAGTTTGGTATCAAAGCCTTAGTTAAGCAACACTTTGAAGCCTTTAGAGTGCAAACATGTGAGGGAGTGAACCAACATGTCCTTTAATCGAATGAAACACTTAGTGAGTTTAATTGTGGTAGCAACATGTCTGATGAAGGAGAGGTCCCTCCATTAGTTCCAAAAGGTCTCACATTGGATCAAGCACATATGCTGAAACTTGAAAAATAGCATAATGTAATGCAAGAGCAAACTGCTCAAATCACACAAGCTTTGATAAGACTAGTTGCACCCCAACCATAAAGAGGGCGCAAGGGTCTTAGGCAACAAAGGCGTGGTGATGACGATGATGAAGAACCTAGAGTTAAAGAAGGTTCTTATGACCAACACCTGCTTAGGCATCCACATGGCTAAAGAGACAACATCAAGATGAAGATCCCAACCTTTCAAGGTACCAACTCACCTGAAGAGTACCTAGAATGGGTACAAAGAGTTAACAAAATCTTTGAGTACCAGGAGTATAACAAAGCAAAGAAGTGCAAACTTGCTGCCATTGAGTTTATTGATTATGCAAACTTATGGTGGGAGAACATAAAGGCTTAAAGACGTAGAGATGGGCTTGATGATGTGCAAACTTAGCATGAGATGAAAAGAATCATGGAAAAGCAATTTGTACTAGAATATTACAAACAGGAGTTGTATATCAAACTCCAAAGTTTGCACCAAGGTAGAATGTGTGTGGAAGACTATGTCAAAGAATTTGAGATGTTAATGTTAAGATGTGATGTGAGGGAACCACAAGAATAAACCATTGCCCATTTTCTTAGTGGTTTGAATTATGAAATTACTAACACTGTTGAATTGCAACCATATGTGTTTTTGTAGAATGTGATTAAACTTGCCATTAAGGTTGAAAGGCAAATAAAAAAGGGTGGATGCAAGGGCACTACTATTAAAACATTCAAAAAACCTTATAACACTAGAACCCTACTTACTAGTGATAAAGGTGGCATGAAGAAGCATGACAAAGGGGAGAGCTTTACCAAAGCACCAATTGGCGTGAGCAAGGGCAAGGAGAAGGAAGTAGATTTAGCCCCTCCCAAAAGAAGTAGAGACATAAAATGCTTCAAGTGCCTTGGCCATAGACATATTGCTTCAGAATGTCCCAATAAGAGTAATGGTGCTGAGGGAAGGCCAATGGGTGCTAGACAGTAAAGATGAGACTTATGAAGAGGAAGAGAATTATGAAGCATATAGTGATGAAGAAGTAGAGTATGTAAATGTTGGGGAGATATTAGTGGTCAGAAAAACCTTAAGTGCACATGCAACAAAAAAGAAACAGCAAAGAGAATATCTTCTATACCAGATGCACTATTCTCAATAAGGTATGTAATGTCATTATTGATGGTGGTAGCTGTACTAATGTTGCTTCTACTACCTTTGTAACGCCCTCACCATAGGTAGTCCGTACATTCTACTGTTCCGACGATTAATGTTTGTTCGGACAGTCAGGATATCTAGAACTACATTTAAATGATAGTGAGGAGACATAAAATGGTGGAATACATGGTAAGAAAATACAAGAAAAATTAAGGAAAACTAAAAGAGATGAAATGCAATTAGGTTAAATGAGCTGGAATCATAGCGATGGTTGACCGCACCGGGAAGTCATTACAGAGCTTGACGACCCTGCACTCCACTAGAAACCCTGAGAAATAATTTTTGGGACATAATTAAAGGTCTACTAAGATACAAATGACATTGAAAATGTCAAAAAAAATTTAGTGAATCGGTACAGACGAAAACGAAAAATAAAGGAACCGATGAATTAGGGATTTAATCGGTATTACTGAAAAAAGTTAGAATATGACCCGAAAAGGGGCATTTTAGTCATTTGACATCTAGAGTTGACTTTTAACCTAAATTTCTATTAAAAATAAGTGGTAATAAATTTTGCAAAACCCATAAAAAGATAAAATTATACATGTAATGTAATAAAGGAAAAGTGAGGAGGGATAATTAAAAATATGAAAACTTTAATATTATAATAATTAAACTAAACTTTAGTGGGAGTATAAATGGATGCATGAAGACAAGAGCCACCACTTCAATTTCATCTTCTTCAATTGCTTCCAACCATGGCTGAATGGTTTTTCTCAAACCTCCATAGATTCTTCACATGCAAAGCTTAACAATCCCTTCATTTTCAACCTAAAATCACAAGTTGCCTTCACTAAACTTTGTCCTCACACAATGGGAAGACTATAGATAGCAAAAGGAAGGAAAAATTCTAAGGTTTTAACAAGCTCAAGAAAGGGAACAAAGAGGTTAGTGCTTAATCTTCCCACTTTTCTTCATTAATTCTTGTTTTGAGCTTGGGATGAGTTGATTTGCTAAGAAAATTGAGGAAATTGATGAGTATTTGGGGAGCCATGAATTCGAAAGCCATGGAAACTAAAGGAGTTTGATTTATTTTTACATGTAAACGATGGGTAGTGATGTTAATTAAGGTAATTAGATGTTCTAGCAAATTGATTTCATGTGTATGTGGAGATTGATAATTTGAATTAGGGTTTGAACAAATTATTGATGACTTTATGTAATTTCTTCATTTTGGCAGCCTTCAGAAGCATGAGAGATTGATAATTACATGAATTTAAATGGTGATTAATGGTGTTGATGAATGAGTTATATGTTGAGGAATGAATTTTCATGTATTAGAAAATTTATGGAATATGCAATGTTGACGTTGACCATTTGAATTCGGGTTTTGAATTGATTATTGGAGACTTATGTAATTTTCTAGAATTTGACCAAATTGAGATTTGATTGATGATAATTAGAAGTACCATGTATGAAATTTGAAGTTTGGGAGTTGGAAATATGCAAATTGGAAGTGTAATTTCCTTGCAGGTTGAGTAATTATTGAAATCAGTGTGTGTTTTGAGCCATAAGTGAATATGTGTGACCCCAATTGGTATGAAGCCAATTAGAGGTAAAACTAGACCTAAATTTCTTCAATTTTCATGTAGAAACTATGCCCAAATTCTGCAAAAAAAGTGACTTAAATTTTGCCCTAATCCGGATGACCAATTAGTGAACCCAGAAAATTAATCAAATGAATAGTGTTCCTTCATTTGGTCATAACTCACTCCAGACAGGCCCAAATGACCCAAAATTTATACCATTGGAAAGCTTAGACATAGGGCTACAACTTTTGTGGAGAACATAAAGCTCAGAAATACCATTAACCAAGTCACATTGCTTGCACAAATTGGGAAACCAAAACTGTCTAGAACTAATACACTCTGCACTGCCTTTGTCAGGCAACTTGACCAGTTTTGGCAAAGATGCTATAACTTGGTCCACAGAAATCCAAATGCCCTAAAACCAGTGCTAAAATTTCAATAAGACATATACCTACAAGATTGGTATTTTGACCAGAACCCAAAAATCAAGAGAAATAGGTCAATTGGCTAGGTCAATTTAGTGCACAAAATCTAGAAATTTCATAAGTGACCATTGACTCCAGAATATTCATTTACTCATATCTCTCATTAGAAAACTTCAATTGAGATGTGCCATATAGTTCTGGAAACCTAAGAAACAATGCTTTAACTTTGTTTTAAGACACCTACCTCAAATTATGAATGTAAGAAGCTTAAATTTTGAGTTAAAACTACTGACCTAAATGAAAATCATGTTAATATAGGACATTTGAGTCCAGGCCAATAATGTGACTATAAGTAAGTCTACATGACTTGAGAAATTGCAACTAGAAATTTTGAGTGACCATAAGACATAGGGCAACAAATCCTATAAAGAACACTAAGCCTAAATGTTTTTACAACCTATCCAATTAATTTGACAAAGTATGATACCAAAACTACCTAGCTAAAGAAACAAGAATTTGCAACTGAATCAGTTATGGTTATTTAACTATAACTTGAATTATACAAAACCAAATGACATGATTCAAAAAGAAAAATAAAGAGAAGACATAGAAGAACAACTTTCATGAAGGAAGAGGGGCTAAACAGTAGCCACAAATTGCTCAATTTGGTATGAAAATTCAAAATAAGAAACCGAACCTAAAGAAAGGTTCTTGAATTAAATTATTTTTAGTAAGGACTTATCCCTAATAAGTCACCACATGCTAAATTATATGAAATACGTATGTGGGACCCACGTTCCCACTACAAGGTGATATGAAATCAGTTGATACATAAATGTAAATTACCTAAATGGTTTGCTAAACACATAAGTCATAGGAAAATATACTTGGAACCTATGTTTCCATCATATATGAAATAATAATACTATGAATATGTATAGTACATAACATAAAATAATAAGAGTGATAAATACATAAGTTATATGAATATGTACTTGGGACCTATGTTCCCATTATAATGACATGAAAATGTTATAAAGCATAGATAGTACATGAAGTGAAATAACAATATGTTATGAACCCTTAATATTACATAGAATGAAATAATAAAACTATAAGTGTCTAATAATACTAATTTGCCCAAAGTATACCTAGGCTTATATGTATATAGTTGGATCGATTGGTATACCAATTAAAGATTACAGATAGCAGTATTGCCTACATGCCTGCCCGCTGGCCTTGTGCCTGACATGACAGATGCCATTGTGCATAATTGTATTTTTGGCTTTAACAGCCTGCCCGCTGGCCTTGTGCCTGACATGACAGATGTATACAGGATAAAATATTCTTGTGTATCTGGTCTTTATAGACTGTTATAGGTTACTTGGTATTGATATGATTTTAAAAGACTGAGAATGCACTGATATGATTTTTACATGAATAATCATTGATTGACAAAATATGTCTGATATGATTTCTAGCTTTATGCCTGCCCACTGGCCTTGTGCCTGACAGACAGTTGTATACAGGATATTATATGCCAGCCCACTAGCCTTGTTCCTGACAGACAGTTGTATACAGGATATTATATGCCTGCCCATTGGCCTTGTGCCTGACATGGTAGTTGTATACAAGATAGAATATTCCCGCATATCAAGTCTTTATAGACTGTTAAGGTTACTTGGGCACAGATATGAGTAATAGGCTATAAAAATCAATTGATTATATGAAGAGTCCTAGTAAACTAATATGCTCCTATGGAGCAGCTAAAGTTATGAAATGACTCGTAAGTAATAAGCTTTAAAAATTAAACAATTACATGAAGAGACCACTGATATGACTTTAAAAGACAGAGAAAGAAATAAATAAATGCACAGATAAGATACTGATAATTAAATTATTCCCAAAGTGCAATTAAAATATACAATTGACAGAGAATTATGAAATTTCACATATTATTGTCCTTTTAAATCATTTAGTTATTTTACTTTAAGATTATGCACCACTAAGCAATTTGCTTAGAGCGTCTGATTTTTCATCGTGTAGGTACTGGAGACCAGACATAGCAGCTATCGTAGCAGTAACTGCAATGGTAGTACTCTGATTACAGTTGTCCAAATCTGCTACAGTCTAGAGCTCACCTCAGTAGTGTTTATTTTGGTAGGGCCCAATGTAATTAGGGTTTTACATTTTAGTTCACGTATAATGAAATGTGCATTAATTTTGAACATTGTAAATAAATGTAATTTATAGTTTGGGATTGTAAATAAGTTTGGGAATTTTTGCATATAATTTTCATATGTATAAAATAAATTTCATTTCTTGAAATGATATGATATGATTATATGAATGTATGATGATACACAAGAATATGGAAATATGAGACAGATATGAAATAATTTTTAATAGGTAACTAGTGGAACCCACCAGATGCTAATAAAACAGAAGAGGTTCTGCCCAGATTTCCACAGGAATAAATTATGATATAAATAAAAAAAAATTTTCCACATGTTTTCTAATAGGTTTAAAAATTTACAATGGACACGATAGGATAAGATAGGGTGCTCCGGCACTGAATGTGGCACACCTTGCTCGGCTATACTGTAGACGGGTGAGGGGTGTTACAACCTTAGTTGAGAAACTTAATCTTCTCACCTTAGTGCATCCTTATTCTTATAAATTGCAATGGCTGGATGATGATGGTGATGTTAAGTTGACTAAGCAAGTAGTTGTTCCATTCTCCATAAGCAAGTATAAAGATGAAGTTGTGTGTGACACTATGCCTATGAATGCTAGTAATTTGTTGTTAGGGAGGCCATGGCAATTTGATAGAAGGGCTGTGCATGATAGTTTTAAAAATACTTATTCTTTTATGAAGGACAGGAAAATAATTATATTAGCCCTTCTTAGTCCCCAATAAATACATCAAAAGCAGCTAATTAGTAAGAAAGAAAAGAAGGAGAGTCTATTCCTCAATAAGGGGAAAGTTTTGAAGGCTATCACTAACCATGATTTTGTTTTTATTCTTATTATTAAAGAATTGCTAGAATCTAATCACATTGCAGTTCCTTCCATGATAGCCAAACTATTGGAAGAATTTGGAGATGTTTTTCCTAAAGAGATGCTAGAGGCACTACCTTCCCTTCGTGGCATTAAGCATCAGATTAATTTAATTCCTAGAGTAGCATTAACATATAGACCAGCCTACAAAAGCAATACCGAATCGGCTAAAGAGTTGCATAAGCAAGTCATGGAGCTATTGAAAAACGGCTATGTTCATGAATCCATGAGCCCATATTCTATTCCAGCTTTGTTAGTGCCCAAAAAGGATGATTTCATATGCATGTGTGTTGATAGTAGGGCCATCAATAAAATTACTGTAAAGTATCGCCATCCCATTCCTAGACTTAATGATATGCTTGATGAATTACATGCTGTTGTTGCCTTTTTAAAAGTTGATTTGAAAAGTTGTTACCATCATAATGGAAAATAACCATTAAAACAAAGTTTGGGTTGTATGAGTAGATGGTCATGCCTTTTGGCCTTTCTAATACTCCTAGCACTTTTATGAGACTCATGAACCATGTACTTTGCCACTTTATTGGCAAATTTGTGGTTATTTATTTGATGATATTCTGATTTATAGCAAGACTTTTGAAGATCGTCTCAAGTATCTAAGGGTTATTTTTAATGTTTTATGCCAAGAAAAGTTGTATGGGAACATCAAGAAGTGCACTTTTTGCCATAATCAAGTCATATTCCTTGGCTTTTGGTATCCAAACATGGCATAGAGGTTGACAAAAAGAAATTGCAAGCAATACAAGAGTGGCCAGTACCAACTACCATCTCAATAGTGAGAAGCTTTCATAGCCTATCCTCTTTTTATAGGAGGTTTGTAAAGAATTTTAGCATCATCATGGCCCCCATAATCTAATGCTTAAAAAAGGAAGGGAAATTTAAGTGAAGTGAAGCTACCTAAAAGACCTTTAAACTTATCAAAGCCAAACTAACCTCTAGTATAATACTTACATTACCGAACTTTTCAAAGACCTTTGAGGTAGAATGCGGTGCTTCTGACATAGGGATCGGGGTTGTTTCAATGCAAGAAGAACATCCCATAGCTTATTTCAGTGAAAAGTTGAATGGAGTGAGTGTGAACTACTCAACCTATGATAAAGAGTTTTATGCTCTTGTTCGTGCCTTGGAGACTTGGCAATATTACCTCTTGCCAGGAGAGTTCGTTATCCACATAGACCATGAGTTCTTGAATCACCTAAAAGGACAAAGTAAGCTGAACAAGCGGCCTGCTAAATGGGTGGTATTTCTTGAATCATTCCCATATGTGATCAAGTATAAGAAGGGACACTCTAACATTATGGCCTAGGCATTATCCAAAAGGTTGCATAGCATTCCAAGGAGCATTGTTTCAGATCGTAATGCCAAGTGATGTGCCATGTGAAGGAGAGAATGAAATTAATTAATTATGAAAGATAAGAAACTCTATTAGAATAAATCGAGAAATAAGAATAAGTAAAAATTAAGCAATATAACACCCAAATCAACTTCAACAGAAAAAAGAAAAGATTTCTTTTTGGTATTTTATGATTTAAGATGCAATAGTAATAAAAGACAAAAATAAGAGGATAACTATAGAATGTAAACTTTGATAATAGTAATCTCACCACAAAGACCACACAAGGAACTCTTTTGATAAGTCAAAACTTTGCCACAAGTAAATATTTTTTTATAAGAAAGAAGAATCAGCACTTTCTATTATGATTAAAACTCAGAACGTTTTGAGCTTATAAGAGTTGGCATTTATATAAGCTAATTACAAGCACTATAAAGGAAAGATAGTAAGGTTACTAAATAGAAAGTTTAAATAGTCTTCTAAACAATGAATAATATTGAATTTTTGAAAAAAAAATACTTCAGAAATCTGCCTATATAGTGATGCATGAATTTGTGGAGATTTGGAGACTTTTTAGCTTTATTTCCTTCCTTATTTATAAGATATTACAATGTTCTTCTAATTTCTTTGACTTGGTCAATTCCAAATAACAAATGGGGGCTTTTTACACATATATATAAGCTTGTTTTCTTTATGTTCAACCCATTATCTTTATTTTAATTTAAGCCCAAATATTTTAATATGCCCCAATACACATGCCCCATGGACTTGCCAATTCTAGCTCAACTTCTTTAATTTTGAATACAAGCAAGAAAAGTGATAAGGTTGCTCTTGGACTTGGTCAATGAGCCCTCATATGTCATGTCACAATGTGGCACATCACATTTCTTAGTTAAAGCTACAGTCTCTTCATCTTCAAGTATCCTCATGTTTGAGAGAATCTCTTTCAAAAACTTCGCATAATAAAGCATTTAGGAAAGAGCATCAATAAATGGAACACTAATGTATAATTCTTCAAAACTTCTAAAAATTTACCAAATTACTTGTCTAATCTTGTTTTTTGAAACCTTTGTGGAAAAGGAAGTGGGGCCTTGTAAGGCTCTGGAATAATGTACTTCTTTTCTTTCTCTTCACTTTCCTCTTTACTTTTTCTTACACTCTCTTTCTTTTCCCTCTCATTTCTTTCACTTTCTTCTACAACTTCCTCTTGTAATGCATCACTCTCATTGTTTTTCTCTTGCTCAACATCTTTCTCATCTTCTCTCTTCTCACTTTTTTCACTTTTTTTATTCTTTTCATTGTTCACTATTTTTCTATTAGTAGTATGCACTAGAGCATATCATTTTGTATTTATCTTGCGTATATTTTCATTAATAAAAGGCAATTGTTCTTTTTCTGTTTACATAATTTATCTATGTGTAATGGAAAAGGTCCATTGGTATTTTGTTAGAAATATTATTTTTAAGTTATTAAGAATATGAGTGACAATTTTTCTAGCTCAAAGTATCATAAAATGGTTCACAATCGAGGATACTTCACACAGGACATGACTTATCCAGAAAGATTGTTATTCATGTTAGTTCCCGAAGAATTAGTATGAGATACTAATAAGTTAGAGTGGTGAGTCTCATGCCACATAACAAACATGATAGGCACTTTTATGATAAGTAGGCCGAACCAGTAACGCTTATGACAAGCACATTGAGTTTACTCTTGTTAATGCATTGTCATAAAAATCATATCAGTGCATATAATCCCTCGACCTGAGATAACATAGTTATCTTATATATATGTGGTTTGAGTTTGATACTGCTTTCATACTCATACTGTGTATGGGTGTATGGGCATATGTTGGCTCCTACTGGTTATATATGGAGATAGGTGTTAGTCAAGATGGGATCCGTTACCCTAAGTAAATAGGGATGAAATCCTATGTTCATTTAATTGTTCTTGATGATTCAAGTTCCTGGCCAGGACAGATAGACTTAGCCAGAAATGAGTTTCTGACAAGAAAGTCTAATTAATCAAGAACTAGAATTAAAAGAGAACATAAGATTCATAGCAAATGGAGTTTGACATTAACCATGACTCCAGCTAGAATTGGGATTTTGTAACGAAGAGATTTCAGTGCACATTAACATATGATTAAAGGTTCATGTTTAAGGTATTCCTTATTATTAATTGGGTGGCCATAGCATGCTATGCTAGGTGTCAACCATGGTCTATGAAATGCCTAGAATGATTTAGGGAAATCATTTATGTCAAAGGAAGAGTTCCAATGATATTAAGAGTTAATATCATTCTCATTGCAAATTAGTAATGAGCCTAGTAAATCACACAGCTACACAAGTTATATTAGTAGTATGCGCTAAAGCATATCATTTTATATGTATCTTGTACATATTTTATTAATAAAAGGCAATTACATTTTTATGTTTATATAATCTATTTATGTGTATTTGAAAATGTCCATTGATATTTTGTTATAAATTCTATTCTTAAGTTATTAAGAATGTGAGTAATAGTATTTCTAGTACAAATTATCATAAATTGGTTCACAATTAAGGACACTTCACAAAGGACATGACTTATCCAGAAAGATTGTAATCATGTTTGTTCCCAAAGTATTAAAATGAGATATTAATAAGTTGGAGTGGTGAGTCTCATGCCACATAACAAACATGATAGGCGCTTATATATGATAAGCAGGCCGAACCAATGACACTTATAACAAGCACGTAGAGTTTACTCTTGTCAATGCATTGTCATATATCATATCAGCACATATAATCTTTAGACTTGAGCTAACACAATTATCTTGTATATAGGTGGTTTGAGTTTGATACTACTTTAATACTCATACTGTGTGTGGGTATATGGGCATGTGTTGGCTCCTACTATTTATATATGAAGATAGTTGTTGATCAAGATGGGATCCATTACACTAAGTAAATAGGGATAAAATCCTATATTCATTTAATTATTCTTGATGATTCAAGTTCTCGCCAGATGCATGCACTTAATCGAAAAAGAGTTTCTTATAAGAAAGTCTGATTAATCAAGAATTAGAATTAAAAGAGACCATAATATTCATAGCATGTGGAATTTGACATTAACCAATACTCCAGTTAGAATTGAGATTTTGTAATCAGAATAACTCGAAGTTCGGTAGTGCTCTACTACTCGGTGACTGTTGTCCTGGACTAGGATGCCTAGAACTACACTTTGACATGAGGGATGAGACATAAAATAATGAAATACAAGAAAAGAAAATACAAGAAAAATAAAGGAAAAATAATAGCAAAGAAAGGTAATCAAGTTAAACGAGCCGGGAAACCTAACGATGGTGATCAAGACTGGAAGTCACGTGTACCGTTGACTAGCTCGGATCATGGAAACCCTGGAAAACATTTTTAGGACTTAAATAGACCCTTATAGAAGAATAAATATCATTAGAAAGATCAAAGTAAAATTAAATAATTAGTAAAATGCAAAGTCAGAAATCCAAAAATAGACAAAACCCTTTGTTTACTAAAAATCACGTATGCAACCCGAACATGGGCATTATGGTCATTTGACATCCCGAATTGTCTTTTGACCTAAATGTCCATTAAAAATAAATAATATTACACTTAGAAAATAAAATGAAAAATTAGTTTAGTGGTACCTAATACAAATAGCCAAAATGGAGTGAAAAATGTGTAAATAACAAATGTAAACATATTATATGATTTAGTCCAAGTAAGTGGACCACTAAAGGTACAAATTAAAGTTAAGTGGGACATGTGTACACCTAAAATGCAGCTGAAACTTCATCTTCCCTAAGTCCTCCCAACATAGCCGAATTGAAGGAGAAAGAAACCTCCATTGGCGTGTTAATGCAAGCTTGGTCTACTCTCTCATTTCAACTCCAATCCCTTAAGTGGCTTCATGAAAGTTTGTCTACTCATCACAAGGAAGAGTTTGATACCAAATTTGAGAAGTTTAAGCAAGGTTTAACAAGCTCCAACCATAAGGTAAGTTAGCATTTTTGAAGATTTCTTTGATAAACTTTGTATACATGTTATGGGTGTTGGTTTCAAGGAAATTTTTAAGTTTGAAGAGTATTGAGATATCCATTTTTGGGCAGCCATGTAATCATGTATTGATGAAGTATTTGTACATATAATTGATGAGAATTATGTTGGTTGTGATGATTTAATAACCTAGTGAATTACTTCATATTTATATGGTGATTTTTGGCACTTGGATGGGAATTGATGAATTGTAGGACAATTTGGTGTTGAAGAAGATTTTCGGCAGCTTGGGGACACTTGAATAAATGTATGTATTCATGGAATTGTTGGCAGAATATTGACATAGAAGGATTGATGGATATGTATATGAACTTGTTGTGTAAAGAGTATGTAAAAACTAGTAATGTTATGTGTATGTGCAATTGTGTTTGGACTTTGGGAATTAGAGTTATATTTGGTGTATTGAAGATAATTGTAATCTGCCCAAAGTGATGTTAATGTAAAGTAATATATAGTTTTGGTAATGTACCAAAACAGATTTGGTAGGGAAGTAAACATATTGCAAGGTAAATGTGTGTAATTGATGTGTGTTAAGCAAAGTAACCAAGGGCAGTGTACATTTTAGCCAATAAGTTTAAATGTGTAACCTCAATTGGTATGAGACCAATTGGAGGTGGAACTAGGCACAAAATGTGCCAACTTTCATTGAGAAAACATACCAAAATTCTGCTTGCAAGGTGACCTAAGAAAATGACCAATTCGGATTAGGTGCAATTAGGACCTGAAAAATGACCAATTGGGCAGCAGTGAGTGTTTAGGCCATAACTCACTCAAAAACAGGTCCAATTGACCTGAAATTTTAACCATGAATAGTTAAGACCCATACCTACAAGTATTATGAAGACACCAAAGCCCAGAAATGACCAGAAGCAAGTCAAAAAGCTTGCACAATTTCGGATCCAAAAACTGGCCGAACCAAAGTTGACCAAATTGACCTAAAATTGACCTAATTTGATGCCATTGGACCAGCAAAAGTATAATGACCATAACTTGGTCTACTTAACTCGGATTGACCTAAAATTTTGTCCCGCGTGCAATAAGACATAGATCTACAAGTTTGTAGTTTTGACCGAAACCCGAAAACCGAGGGAACTAGGTCGTCCGGTTAGGTCAAAATAGTATCCCGGAATCCAGCAAATTGCAAGAAAATGCACTAAACAAGGAAATGAGTTTGGTAAAACGTACCAACCCTAAAACCCTATCGAATGTAACATATTAAGGACACCAAATCCTAATTTACCTTAAACGCATCGAGGGTCGGTATATTAGGTAATTGAGCAAATAATAGCCTTCAGTGAATTACTTATCGAACATTATCGTTAGAGACAGTTTAATTTAGTACTGAAATACTTCAAATTGTGTTTCTCAGTTACCAAAGACTCAGGAAAAGCGAAGAAAACAATGAGTCCAGACCAGGAGACAATTATCAGAGGTTTGTGCACAACTAGTTTTTAACTGATTTTACTTTGAATATTTCATATTATTAAATGACATATTTTTCTTATGTATTATGTTTAACAAGCATTGGATTTAATTCAATGATTATTGAAAATTGTTATAGTATGTATGAATTCAGCTTTGTGAAATGGTATTTCCACAAGTATTAAGCATTGTTATAGATTGAACAAATTATGTTTTGGAAAATTGTGATAGAACATGTTTTGAATTGTGAAGGTAATTTTCATGGAAAAATGCAAATTTATGATTTGAATTGTGATGAGCATAAAAATTTTGGATATTAGAATTGACTTTGAATCGAATTATATTGTGATTTATGCTCACTAAATGGATTATAATATTGTTTTATATCTCACTATAGATGCTTGACTAGGTTATTACTCGTCTCTCTCATTTGTTGAGAAGACAATGGAGTTAGTTGTGTTTTTATTACCATGGTACGTGCACAGGCTTAGATTTTCCTCTGATTTGAGGTTAAATCTAAGTTTAATTTATCATTATGGCTCTTGTGGAAGATTCATTATTGTGATGGTACTGTGCACGATGATTCGACCTCCCCGACCATAGGGAGTTAAAATCTGATTCGACCTCCCCGACCATAGGGAGTTAGAATCACATCGAAGATGGCCCTTTCGGATTAGTCTTGCATAGTTAGTGAGATAAAGAATAATTTTTGAGATACAGAATGGCTTTTGAATGGTAAGGAATTGTGATTTCAATTATGGTTTATGTATAATTGATTTTGTTGGAATTACTTAAATGGTTAGTCATGATTTGATAAATCAAATTTTGTGATCAAAGTCATTTATACAAATGATTTACATTATTGGCAATGAATATTTTGAGTTTTGGAATTTGATGAGTATTTAGATTTCCAAATTATTTACTGTAAATTTTGTCAATGTATATTGTACTATGTTTTAAATTATAGTTATGTACCATCGAAGTTCACCACTCAAAGAATAGCTTTGTATGTCAGTCGCAGTAAGAAGAGCATAGAGCGAAGTAAATTTCCTTGAAGATATATTCAGATCACCTGTGTATATCATAGGTATACCCATGTACATAGGTTTTGATGTATGCATGTAATAATATGTATGTAAATTATTTGAGCAGCTTGTATAGAAACTCTTGTAAAATATTTTGGTATGTAATTAAATGTAAATTATTGTAAATGTAAATTTGAGATTTCATTTACTTGAATAGTTTTGTATTATATTTCTTGTATCTCGCTTTGAAAAATCATCATGGATTTGAGTTGAGAAAAATATTGTGTTGAAAAATATGTTGGAGTTGAGATAAGCAAATACATATTTAAATGCTTTTTACAGGGTTTCTGAAGAACTGTTTTATCCAAAATACATAGGGCACTCTGCCAAAATTTTTACAGAAATACCAAATAATTCAAATGTGTCAATTCTATCACTTCATTCAAAAAGGTTTTAACACTGTAAATAGTGCTCACCATCAGAAAAGAAGTAAGAAAAGTTCTGAAAATCCCTTGTAGTGTATTTAATGGGTTATCGTGAGACGGAGTTGGTAATTCATTAGGTATACTACGGATCATGTTATGCCTTACAGAGGGGTAGGGTGTGACATGTTTTAGTGGTATCGAGCAATGGTTTTAAAATGAATTTCGAATCGTGAATTTGAAATCTTTTGTCGTAACTACAATCGCCAAATGTTTGATACATATAGTACATTTACATCATAAATGTGAACTAATAGAGAGGAATCTCCTTGTGTTGGTTGTACAGGAATAGAAAATTCTGTGAAAAAAAAATGGAAGAGACGAATGAAATAATAGAACAGTCTGTGATGGCAGAAGAACAAGTAGAGGCCCCAGCTCCACAAAATGTCGAAGGCCCGACTGCATCAGCTTTACCAAGACAAATTACTGCACAAATGGCCCAGCAAATGGCCACTTTCTTTCAACAACTGGCTGATAATCTATCAGCCCAAGCTCAAGTACAGGCCCAACCCCCACAAGGGCAGTGTGAAATGGAAAAGAGGGAGAAACCTATGGGTCAGAGTTCGAACAGTAATTTGGGGAAGAGAAAAGAATTTGAGGAAACCCGAGCTCAGAAATATGATAGAGGCAGATCATCAGGGCAGAGACCACTAAGATCTAGTCGTCGAACAACTAGAAGTTCCTACCCTTCCCGCCAATGTGAAACTTGTAGAAGATATCATGGAGGTATTTGTCATAAGGCCTCTGGAGCCTGTTACAATTGTGGAAAACTTGGACACTTTGCTAAAGATTGTGTTAAACCACCTCGATCTGCTCTCCGGAGTTCACAGACCGTCAGTCAGAGTCAAGATAGAAATAGAGTTGGTACTCCTCACCACTATAACACAGTGAATCAACCAGAATATAGTAGCGCACCAGTTGGAGAGTCCACTATGCGCCAAGTAAAAGGAGCAGAAACTTTAGTTGTAGTTGCTGGTAAGTTCTTAATTTTTGAAAGAAACAATTAGTTATTATTTGATCCCAGCACTACTTAGTTGTGTGTTAGTGTCAGAACTATATGTTCTGTTATCATTCCTTTACATGGGAACGAATTTTGATGTATTAGTGACTAGTCCTTTAGGATAATAACTATAATAACAAGTATGATTGACATTACTTTTGGAAGAATTGTTAGCTAAAAGTATTTTCTAACATACCATAAATTATAAAGCTAAATGGCGAGCCTACTTAATGTAAGGCAAGAGGACCTAAAAGTAAGTTACAGTAATAGAATTTCTCTAAATGAGGGCAAAGATGTTACTGTTAGTAATTGTCAAAGGAAATTGTAATCAGAATCGGTTTGGGATATTAGTGGATTCGAGAAAGATAAGATATTAGAAAACCTAGTCCATGAGGTTATAACGTAGTGACTATATAATGTTCTCGATGTTTGTATTGTAAGTCGCAGATTACAAGATCGATTAATCGATTATTGTGTAGAGCTACGTGTTTCATCGTGGTACAATAAGTAAGAATATTTGTAAGTAATCTATAAATTGATACAGTTGCAACATAATAGGGTACTATTACTGTAAATAAATGTGAAAATTTTAGTCGTAAATTTAAAACTTGAACTAGCTGGCCGAAAGACTACACTTGTAAGGTAGCCGAGTCAAGAATCGGTTACAATAATGTGAACTACCAAGACCACAAGAATTGCTATGTTTAGAGATATCAAGACAACGTATCATCCTCGCATGATGGACAATTGAAACTAGTAATTCAGTTAATTTCTGAAACTCATTGAGTTCCTTTAACTTATGAAATTAAATGATAAAACTAACCTGTAAAATGTGATAAGCCCTCAAGAATATATCGAGAAATTGTGTCATTGAATCCGAGAGGAGATGGGATGATACATCCCACTAACAGAATTTGTATACATTAATAAGTGTCAAGCTAGCATACAAGTGGCACCCTATGAAACATTGTAAGGGAACAGATAACTATGGATTTTGTGATGAGATTTCTGAGGACATAGAATAGTCATGATGCATTATAGGTTATAATTGACAGACTAACCAAGTCTGCTCACTTTTTGCCGCCGGATGGACTATAGCTGGAAAGATTGACCAGATTGTACATATATGAGATTGTAAACTGCATGGAGTGCCGATCAATTGTGTCTGACAGAGATCCTAGGTTCACTTCTAGATTCTGGGGTAGTCTTCAGAGAGCCCTAGGAACTAGATTGAACTTCAGCACAGCATTCCACCCATAGACAGATGGCCAGTCTGAGAGGGTTATTCAGATATTGGAGGATATGCTACGGGCTTGTGTGATTGAATTTGAAGGTAGTTGGGATACACACTTGCCTTTGATTGAGTTTGCTTATAACAACAGCTACCAATCAAGCATTGGGATGCCTCCATATGAAGCTTTGTATGGTAGAAAGTGCAGAACTCCCCTATGTTGGGATGAGGTAGGTGAAAGGAAGATGATTGGGCCAGAAATTGTTCAGCAGACAGAGGAAAAGATCAGATTGATTAGAGATAGACTCAAGGCTGCATCAGACCATCAGAAGTCCTATGTTGGTTTGAAAAGAAGATATATTGAGTATGCAAGGGTGATAAGGTATTCCTCAAAGTTTCTCCTTGGAAGAGAATTATGAGATTTGGCAGAAAGGGGAAACTGAGTCCTCGTTTCATTGGACCATATGAGGTTCTGGAAAGAGTGGGTCCTTTGGCATATCGGTTGGCATTACCTCCAGAGCTAGCAAAGATACACAGTGTCATCCATGTCTCCATGTTAAGGAGGTACAGATCTGACCCATCTCATGTACTATCGCTGAAGAGATTGAAGTAAATCCAGACTCTCTCAGATGAGGAAGAACCCATAAAAATTATGGCATATGAGGTGAAGCGGTGAGGAACAAACAGATACACTGGTTAAAGTGTCAGAGAACCATCATTCAAAGCCAAGAAGCTACTTGGGAACGTGAAGAGGATATGAGGAGACAGACCCACAAATTGTTCAAAGACTAATGTTGTAAAATTTCGAGACGAAATTTATTTTAAGGGGAGAGAATTGTAACACCCCAAGTTCGGTAGTGTGTTCTATCGCTCGGTGACCAAGGTTGTCCTGTCAGCTATGATTCATAGAACTAATCTTTGACATGAGGGAGGAGAAATAAAATAATGAAATACAAGAAAACAAAATACAAGAAAACAAAGGAAAAATAATAGCAAAGAAAGGTAATCAAGTTAAACGAAATGAAACCTAACGATGGTGATCAGACTGGAAGTCACTAGCGTGGACCGTTGACTAGCTCGGATCATGGAACCCCGGAAAACATTTTTAGGACTTAAATAGACCGTTATATAAGAATAAATATCATTAGAAAGATCAAAGAAAAATTAAATAATTAGTACAAAGAAAAGTGAGAAATCGAAAACAGACAAAACCCAGTTACCAAAAATCGAATGCAACCCGAACATGGGCATTATGGTCATTTGACATCCCGAATTGTCTTTTGACCTAAATGTCCATTAAAAATAAATAATATTACACTTAGAAAATAAAATGAAAAATTAGTTTAGTGGTACCTAATACAAATAGCCAAAATGGAGTGAAAAATGTGTAAATAACACATGTAAACATATTATATGATTTAGTCCAAGTAAGTGGACCACTAAAGGAATAAATTAAAGTTAAGTGGGACATGTGTACACCTAAAATGCAGCTGAAACTTCATCTTCCCTAAGTCCTCCCAACATAGCCGAATTGAAGGAGAAAGAAACCTCCATTGGCGTGTTCATGCAAGCTTGGTCCACTCTCTCATTTCAACTCCAATCCCTTAAGTGGCTTCATGAAAGTTTGTCTACTCATCACAAGGAAGAGTTTGATACCAAATTTGAGAAGTTTAAGCAAGGTTTAACAAGCTCCAACCATAAGGTAAGTTAGCATTTTTGAAGATTTCTTTGATAAACTTTGTATACATGTTATGGGTGTTGGTTTTCTGAAGGAAATTTTTAAGTTTGAAGAGTATTGAGATATCCATTTTTGGGCAGCCATGTAATCATGTATTGATGAAGTATTTGTACATATAATTGATGAGAATTATGTTGGTTGTGATGATTTAATAACCTAGTGAATTACTTCATATTTATATGGTGATTTTTGGCACTTGGATGGGAATTGATGAATTGTAGGACAATTTGGTGTTGAAGAAGATTTTTGGCAGCTTGGGGACACTTGAATAAATGTATGTATTCATGGAAGTGTTGGCATAATATTGACATAGAAGGATTGATGGATATGTATATGAACTTGTTGTGTAAAGAGTATGTAAAAACTAGTAATGTTATGTGTATGTGTAATTGTGTTTGGACTTTGGGAATTAGAGTTATATTTGGTGTATTGAAGATAATTGTAATCTGCCCAAAGTGATGCTAATGTAAAGTAATATATAGTTTTGGTAATGTACCAAAACAGATTTGGTAGGGAAGTAAACATATTGCAAGGTAAATGTGTGTAATTGATGTGTGTTAAGCAAAGTAACCAAGGGCAGTGTACATTTTAGCCAATAAGTTTAAATGTGTAACCTCAATTGGTATGAGACCAATTGGAGGTGGAACTAGGCACAAAATGTGCCAACTTTCATTGAGAAAACATACCAAAATTCTGCTTGCAAGGTGGCCTAAGAAAATGACCAATTCGGATTAGGTGCAATTAGGACTCAAAATGACCAATTGTGCAGCAGTGAGTGTTTAGGCCATAACTCACTCAAAACAGGTCCAATTGACCTGAAATTTTAACCATGAATAGTTAAGACCCATACCTACAAGTATTATGAGACACCAAAGCCCAGAAATGACCAGAAGCAAGTCAAAAAGCTTGCACAAGTTCGAGTCCAAAAACTGGCCGAACCAAAGTTGACCAAATTGACCTAAAATTGACCTAATTTGATGCCATTTGACCAGCAAAAGTATAATGACCATAACTTGGTCTACTTAACTCGGATTGACCTAAAATTTTGTCCCGCGTGCTATAAGACATAGATCTACAAGTTTTTAGTTTTGACCAAAACCCGAAAACCGAGGGAACTAGGTCGTCCGGTTAGGTCAAAATAGTATCCCGGAATCCATCAAATTGCAAGAAAATGCACTAAACAAGGAAATGAGTTTGGTAAAACGTACCAACCCTAAAACCCTATCGAATGTAACATATTAAGGACACCAAAACCTAATTTACCTTAAACGCATCGAGGGTCGATATATTAGGTAATTGAGCAAATAATAGCCTTCAGTGAATTACTTATCGAACATTATCGTTAGAGACAGTTTAATTTAAGATCAAACACTTCAAATTGTGTTTCTCGCTACCAAAGACTCAGGAAAAGGGAAGGAAACACTGAGTCCAGACCAGGAGACAATTATCAGAGGTTTGTGCACAACTAGTTTTTAACTGATTTTACTTTGAATATTTCATATTATTAAATGACATATTTTTCTTATGTATTATGTTTAACAAGCATTGGATTTAATTCAATGATTATTGAAAATTGTTATAGTATGTATGAATTCAGCTTTGTGAAATGGTATTTCCACAAGTATTAAGCATTGTTATGGATTGAACAAATTATGTTTTGGAAAATTGTGATAGAACATGTTTTGAATTGTGAAGGTAATTTTCATGGAAAAATGCAAATTTATTATTTGAATTGTGATGAGCATAAAAATTATTGGATATTAGAATTGACTTTGAATCGAATTATATTGTGATTTATGCTCACTAAATGGATTGTAATATTGTTTTATATCTCACTATAGATGCTTGACTAGGTTATTACCCGTCTCTCTCATTTGTTGAGAAGACAATGGAGTTAGTTGTGTTTTGATTATCATGGTACGTGCACAGGCTTAGATTTTCCTCTGATTTGAGGTTAGATCTAAGTTTAATTTATCGTTATGGCCCTTCCGGAAGATTCATTATTGTGATGGTACTGTGCACGATGATTCGACCTCCCCAACCATGGGGAGTTAGAATCTGATTCGACCTCCCCGACCATTGAGAGTTAGAATCACATCGAAGATGGCCCTTTCGGATTAGTCTTGCATAGTTAGTGAGATAAAGAATAATTTTTGAGATACAGAATGGCTTTTGAATGGTAAGGAATTGTGATTTCAATTATGGTTTATGTATAATTGATTTTGTTGGAATTACTTAAATGGTTAGTCATGATTTGATAAATTAAATTTTGTGATCAAAGTCATTTATATAAATGATTTACATTATTGGCAATGAATATTTTGAGTTTTGGAATTTGATGAGTATTCAGATTTCCAAATTATTTACTGTAAATTTTGTCAATGTATATTGTACTATGTTTTAAATTATAGTTGTGTACCATCGAAGTTCACCACTCAGCGATAGCTTTGTATGCCGTCGCAGGTAAGAAGAGCATAGAGCAGTAAGTAAATTTCCTTGAAGATATATTCAGATCAGCTCCAGGTATATCATTGGTATACGCATGTACATAGGTTTTGATGTATGCATGTAATAATATGTATGTAAATTATTTGAGCAGTTGTATAGAAACTCTTGTAAAATATTTTGGTATGTAATTAAATGTAAATTATTGTAAATGTAAATTTGAGATTTCATTTACTTGAATAGTTTTGTATTATATTTCTTGTATCTCATCTTTGAAAAATCATCATGGATTTGAGTTGAGAAATATGTTGTGTTGAGAAATATGTTGGAGTTGAGATTTGCAAATACATATTGAAGTGCTTTTTACAGGTTTTCTGAAGAACTGTTTTATCCAAAATACAGAGGGCACTCTGCTAAAATTTTTACAGAAATTCCAAATAATTCAAATGTGTCAATTCTATCACTTCAGTTCAAAAAGGTTTTAACACCTGTAAATATTTCTCACCACTGTAAAAGAAGTAAGAAAAGTTCTGAAAATTCCTTGTAGTGTATTTAATGGGTTATCAGTAGACGGAGTTGGTAATTCATTAGGTATACTACAGGATCATGTTATGCCTTACAGAGGGGTAGGGTGTGACAGTAACGGAAAGATTTTAGTACATGGCAACATATGATTAAAGGTTCATTTAAGTTATTCCTTATTACTGATTGGGTGGCCATGGAATGCTATACTAAGTGTCAACCATAGTCTATGAGATTCCTAAAGTGATTTAGAGAATTCATTTACGGTAAGAAAGAGTTCTAATGATATTGAGAGTTGATATCATTTCTCATTTCCAATTAGTAATGAGTCTAGTAAGTTACATATCTACATAAGCAATTCACCAAGTGTATTATGATTTAATTAACTAATTAAAGAGTTTAATTAATTAATTAAATAGGTTTAGTTTGCAATAAGATTGCAAAGTCCCTAGCATAACTTGAAACCAAATCTAAGTTATTGGATGTATAATATAAATTAAATTTATATTTAAAAAGGTTTAAATATAAATTTATTGTGAGATCAATTAATGGAGATTAATTAATTAATTAATTAATATATATGATATAAATTAATTTGAAGAAGAGAAATAATAATTTTGGATTGAGAACTCAAGGATATACATAAGGGCAAATTGGTCTTTTCACATGGTGACTGTCACACCTTACCCCTCTGTAAGGCATGACATGTTCCCGTAGAATACCTAATGAACTACCGAACTTCACCTACCGATAATTCATTAAGTACACTACAAGGGATTTTAAAACTATTTTCTTACATTTTGGAAGTGGTGAGCATTTTGGCATGAATTAAAATCATTTATTCAAAGCTTAAAAACTAGTAAAAATTTTTGTGCATTTTAATTTTGCCATAAATTTTATAAAAATTTTGACAGAGTTCTGTCTGTATTTTGAGAAAACAGTTCTTTAAATACCTGAGGAAAACACTTTCAATAAATTTTCCACAACTCCCAACCTCTAAATAATCTCAACTCAACTCAATTCAATTCACTTCAAAATAATTTCACAATCCAATCAAAGTTTATCATTTCAAAATATTTCATAACTTCATTCACAGTGCATAAAGTATGAAATTCACAAATATAAATCTTAATTTACAAAAAGAAAATCCAAAAATAATATTATTACAATTGATTATACAACTGCTCAACTTTACATTGATACATAAAACATTACAATATTTACATCAAAATTAACTACAAGGGTATAAAACAATAGCCATATAAAATATCAGTGTAGTCCTCAATATCAGTAGCAGCTCACTCTGCTGCTTTCTCCTTGCTCTTATCTGCGACAGCAAAATAAGTTATCGCTGAGTATAAAAATACTCAGTGGTACACAATAAAAATTTAAAATACAATACATAAACCATTCATTGACGAAACACAATTTAAATATTTCTCAATCACATTTCACAAATTATCAAAACTCATAATAACACGATTTGATCAAATAATTTAATAAACACAATGTTGCCAACTCATACACAACCTAAGCAATGACACAAAATTTCTGATCAATTCCGTGTTGTACACCACGACAAAGTAATCTACAACCCAACTAATCGAAATCAATGAGGGAGGTGGCTAGCTAGCTAATGAGTACTCATCCGATCTACAACCTCAACTGGTAAACTAGAGAGGAAGGAAAATAATCGATCTCAACCCCATAACTGGAGGAGGAATAATAAGGCACTGTCATGCTAAGTGTGAATCAGAAATCCATTTTAAACATTTTATTCAATTATTACATACAAAAATCAAATCAATTTCCGAAGTTACAATTTCAACACAAAGTGGCAACACAAAAGTTCTTAAACTCATAATGTGTACTAAATCAATTTTTCAAGGATAAAATGATGAAATAGAGTTCATTATGCACAAACCTGACGTGAGTCGCCTCTAGGCCTTGACTCAGTCTCTCAGACCTTTCAAGTCTTTTTCAGCTGAAACACAGAGTTTCACAGTGTTTTAGTATCATAACTTAGCATAAATCCAAAAATAAATTCGATTTCACTTTTACCTAGCTTATATCTGCTAAACTCGACGTTCTTTAAAATTTGTGTTTCGGGGTTACTATTCACTACACTATGCAAGTCAAATTGTTGACTTTCTAAGGCTTAATAGGTATGGGAATTCCAACTTCACCCACATACCACATTTTGGTCATTAAATTTGTCAGTTTTTATTGTTTATTCAAATTTTAAGTCTTTTAGGCAAAATTGTAAATTTTCAATTTTGGTGCCTTAGGTTGCACTGTTCCATTGGTCATTTTACTGTTAGAATTTGGAAAAACTTTTTTCATAGGAAATGTTCCCTATTGTCTTAAGTTTATCCTCCTTTTTGAATCACTCCAATTGGAGTTTTTTTAGCTCAAGTTATAGCCATTTGAACTATGGCTGCCGGATTGGACACAACCCAGAATTCTGGGCAATTTTTGGTGCTGGCAGTTTTGGGTCACCAACTTGGGGTGGCCAAATGACTTAGTTACTGGCAGAATTTGAGTTTGTGTTCTTCATTAAAGTTTTAGGTCTATATCTCATCTAACCACTGGTAAAATTTCAGGTCATTTAGACCTTCCTAGCTCAAGTTATGGCCAAATGAACAAACACTGTTCATTTGGTCAGTTTATACAGGGCAGCCTGCAATTTTCCAACTTTGGTCAATTTGTTCACTAGGTTTTGGTCACTTTTTGGGCATGCTTCCTAAATGAAAATTGTGTCATTTAGTGTCTATTTTCATCCCCAATTGGTCCCATACCAATTGGACTTGTAAAATTTCATTTTTGGTCCCTCAAAGGAAATTTGGTCATGCTGCCAGCAGCATGACCATACTCCATCCGAATTTGGCCCTAACTCCAACCATTCCAACACAACTCATTTGGTCACAAATGACCATTTTTCACTTCACATTAGGTCAAAGACATCATTTACCAATTTCTCACAATTTTGCCTCCCAAAACCCTAGGTCCAAACCCTATCTCACTAAATTATTGCATTTGTTGAATTCTAAATGTATATGTGCTATTGATACACTCATTCACACTTAACTAATTCATAATTTACATCAAAATCACCCATTTAATCCCTAATCTACTGCTGGCAGAATTCATATATAATCCCTCATCAATTGTTTTCTTTTCATTTTAAGTAGCTTTCTTGGTTCATTAAGCTATAAACACAACAATTAAGCTAAAATTTTCAAGTTAATTTACATACCTCCACTTGACTTTCAATTCTTCACTTCTTTTCCTTTTCTTGTTTATTTCCTTCTTTTAATGCCTCCTCAAGTGAAAATAACAAGTTGTTGTAGAGAATTTTTGGGGAATTTAGGGTTTAGGTGAATGAACTCAAGCTTTGTCCAAGCTTTCATGGAGTTCTTAAATGGAGAGGATGGGAGAGGCAGGGCGGCACAAGGGATTAGGGAAGAAGAAGATTGTTTTCTTTTCTTTTTTTTTTTTGTTATTTTAGTCTTTAGTTATGGCTTTAACTTAGTCAAAATTGGTAGGAAATTGAATTTCAATTATGACATCATAATTGATGTCATCCATGATGTAATACCTTTTTGACTTTTCTTTTTTATTCTATTTATTTTTTTATTAGTTTATTAATTTAATTCTCGATTCCGAAATTTTTTTTTCTCTGATTTTATTTAATAGTTAGGTCAGGAGTCAGCTCTCGGGATCAATTGACCAAATTGCCCCTCGCCGGTTCAACCCGGTTTGCATATAATTCAATATTTCTTCCGGCTCCCTGACCTAATTATTTGACTGGCTTAACAGTTATTTTTCATGATTTTCTCTTTTCCACTGTGTTCGTAATGGTCCTAAGGACAGCGACGTCACATTTTACGGTTCAAAATTTGAGTTTAAATCAACTTCGCAGTCGTTCCCGAGAAGGTCACCTATCGTGACTCTCTACTGCTTAACTTCTTATGTTCTGTTTTTCTTATTTATACTTAACTAATTGGTAATTACTAATTATTTGTGTTTGTAGCTTATCTAGTTATCTTAAGTGTCATTCTAATCGCCTTAATTGTCCGGACCGACTCCAGTCACTGGAATAGTGAAATATACCAGGCTATACAAACGGGGGTGTTACAATTCTCCCCTTAAAATAAATTTCGTCTCAAAATTTTACAGTATTAATCTCTCGAACATTGGGTGCTGTCTCCTCATGTCCTCCTCTCGCTCCCAAGTAGTCTCTGCCCGAATGATGGTTCCACAACACTTTTACCAACGGATTCGCTTGTTCCAGAATTGCTTTACCTCATAAGCCAGAATCTTTATGGGTTCTTCCTCATATGTGAGGTCCGAATTCACTTCAATTTCTTCCACTGGTAGTACATGAGATGGGTCTGATCGATACCTCCTCAACATGGACACATGGAAGACATTATGTATCTTCTCCAACTCTGGAGGTAGTGCCAACCGATATGCCAAAGGACCCACTCTTTCCAGAACCTCATATGGCCCAATGAACGAGGACTCGCTTCTCTCTCTCGAATCTCATAATTCTCTTCCAAGGAGAAACTTTGAGAAAAACTTTTTCACCCACTGCATACTCAATATCCGTTCTCTTCAAATCAATGTAGGACTTCTGACGGTCTGATGCAGTCTTAAGTCTATCTCTGATCACCCTGATCTTCTCTTCAGTTTGCTGGACAATTTCGGTCCAATCATCTATCTTTCACCCACGTTATCCCAACACAACGGGGTTCTACATTTTCTGTCATACAAAGCTTCATATGGAGGCATCCCAATGCTTGATTGGTAGCTGTTGTTATAAGCAAACTCAATCAAAGGCAAGTGTATGTCCCAACTGCCCTCAAACTCAATCACACAAGCCCATAGCATGTCCTCCAAGATCTGAATTACCCTCTCAGACTGGCCATCTGTCTGTGGGTAGAATGCAGTACTGAAGTTCAATCTAGTTCCTAGGGCTCTTTGAAGACTACCCCAGAAACTAGAAGTGAACCTAGGATCTCTGTCTGATACGATGGATACTAGCACTCCATGCAGTCTCACAATCTCATCGATGTACAACCTGGCCAATCTGTCTAAACTGTAGTCCATTCGGATTGGCAGAAAATGAGCAGACTTGGTTAGTCTGTCAACAATGACCCATACTGCATCATGACTCTTCTGTGTCCTCGGAAGTCCCATCACAAAATCCATAGTTATTCTCTCCCATTTCCATTCTGGCACTGGTAGTGGATGTAACAACCCAGTGGGTACTTGATGCTCTGCCTTTACTTGCTGACAAGTTAGGCATTTGGAAACAAACTCTGCCACATCTTTTTTCATACCCATCCACCAGTAATGCTCTTTTAGCCCTCTATACATTTTTGTACCACCAGGGTGCATGGCAAAAGGAGACTCATGTGCTTCCTTCAAAATGATCTGCCTCAAATCAACATCATTAGGAACATAGATTCTGCCCTGGTGTAGCAATAGACGATCATCTCTTATTGAGAATTCTGGTTTCTTGCCCTACTGGACTTCTTCCAACAGTCTCTGATACTTTTGATCATTCTGAGCAGCCATTCTAATATGATCAATCAATACTGGCTGTACATGCCATGCAACTGCTGTCTGCCCATCATTATTAATCTCTAAGCTGGCATGCAATGATCTTAACTCATGCACTAAAGACAAAGGAGTAAGCCATAGACTTGCCATAGTTTTGTGACTTAAGGCGTCAGCCACAACATTCGCTTTTCTTGGCTGATAGTCTATCAGACAATCATAGTCTTTTATCAACTCTAAGCATCTCCTCTGTCTCAAATTCAACTTTTTCTGGGAGCCCAAATACTTCAAACTCTTATGATCTGCATAGATGTAACATTTCTCCCCATACAAATAATGTCTCCAGATCTTAAGAGCAAACACAATGGCTGCAAGCTCCAAATCATGTATCGGGTAATTCCTCTCATGCGGTTTCTGCTGGTGTGATGCATAGGCAATGACATTCCAATCTTGCATCAACACACAACCTAGCCCATTGTGAGAAGTATCGCTGTAAACTGTATATTCTTTACTCGGTGTAGGTAAAGTCAGGATTGGAGCCTCGGTCAAACATTTCTTCAATTCATCAAAACTCTGTTGGCATTTATCCATCCACTAAAATTCCACATCTTTTCTAAGCAGCTTGGTCAATAGAGATGCCAACATGGAAAATCCCTTCACAAATTGACGGTAGTATCCAGCTAAACCTAGAAAACTACAAATCTCCGTAATATTTCTGGGTGGCTTCCAATTAAGGACAGTTTCTATCTTGCTAGGATCTACCTTAATACCCTCTGCTAATACTATGTGCCACAAAAAAGATATCTCCTTCAGCCAAAATTCACATTTCGATAATTTGGCATATAGCTGTTTCTCCCTCAAAGTTTGCAGTATAATCCGCTGATGTCTGTCATGCTCTTCTGCATTCTTCGAATATACCAATATATCATCAATGAATACCACAACAAACTGGTCGAGGTATGGTCTGAAGGTAGTATTCATCAGATCTATAAAAGCAGCCGGAGCATTAGTTAACCCGAATGGCATGACCAAGAACTCATAATGGCCATAGCGGGTTCTAAAGGCAGTTTTAGAAATACTCTGCTCTTGTACTTTCAGCTGATAATAACCTGATCTCAAGTCAATTTTGGAGAACACAGCTACACCCCTCAACTGATCAAACAAGTCATCAATGCGGGGCAATGGGTATCTATTCTTTATTGTCACCTTATTCAACTACTGATAATCAATACACAAGTGAAGAGTGCCATCCTTCTTCTTAACAAACAACACTGGCACTCCCCAAGGTGACACACTAGGGCGGATGAAGCCCTTATCAAGCAACTCTTGAAACTGTACTTTCAATTCTTTTAGTTCTGCCGGTGTCATTCTATATGGTGTTATAGAGATTGGGTCCACACCAGGCATAACATCAATCTCAAACTGCACCTCTCTTTCTGGAGGTAATCCTGGCAATTCATCAGGAAACACATCCAGAAAGTCACATACTGTGGGGATGTCCCTCAATGCTGGACTACCTACTTGGGCGTCTACCACATGTGCCAAGTACGCCTCACACCCCTTTCTGATCATCCTTCTGGCCAGTGCAGCTGAAATGATGTTTGAAGGCAATAACTCTCTCTCCCCATGTATTACTACATCACCATACTGAGGAAGACCAAAAGTGACTATCTTCAGTCTACAGTCAATCATCGCATGATGCCTGGCTAACCAATCCATGCCCAAGATAATGTCATAATCTCTGAAGGGCATTTCAATCAAATCAGATAAAAAAGTGTATCCTTGGATCACCAAAGGACAATCCCTATATAGCTTATTTACCCTGACCTCCTGGCCTAATGGACTAGTTACTAGCACATCATAGTCCATTGGTACACACTGAATAACAATAGAACACATCACACTAGCACTAACATACGAATGTGTGAAGCCAGGATCAAATAACACATGTACATCTTGGTCAAGGATGGAGAAAATACCAGCTACTATGTCTGATGTTTCAGCCTCCTCTCTCTGACGCATGGTATACACTCTGACTGGTGTGCCACTGGATACTGGCTGGTTAACAGTGCTTTAACTCCCAGGAGTGTTACCAGTACCCCTACCTCTGCCTCTACCTCTAGCAGCTGACTGTGACCCTCTAGGTGCAGAAACTTGGGCTGATCACTCTGATGTAGCAGAAGGTCCAGACTGGCGCGGACTAGTACAATCCTTAGCGAAGTGTCCGATCCCTCCACAGTTAAAACATGCACCGGTGGCTTTGAAACAAACCCCACCATGTGTTCTACCACAAGTTTCACATTGTCGATAGAGCTCCTCGGGTGCTCACGAGTCTGTGACTGCACTCAGGTGGTCTTTGGCCAGAGAATCTGCCTCTGCCAGATCTGCGAGAGCTAGATCCTCCAGATTATTTCCTCTTCCCTGAACCACTCTCAGGAGCTTGTCCAATAGTCTTTTCAGTCTTCTCTTTCTCTTGTGTACCCTTCTTCACGCCTTCGATTCTATTCTTTCCAATTTGTGGCTTATGAAATCACTGTAAAAATTCTGGTGTCTGAATCCTACAACTTGCATCCTCAGATTCGGCCTTAACCCGGACTTAAACCTCTTACATCTGTCTCTGGGGGTGGAGACTAAACTTCCAGCGTAGTGGCTCAGTTGAGAGAATTCTCTCTCATATTCTGCTATGGTTCTGTCCCCTTGTTTCAAACCCAGGAATTCTTGTAACTTCATATCCACATATGCATCGGGGACCCACTTATGTCGAAACTCCCTCAAATAGTCTGACCAAGTAAGGACTGGAGGTTCTACCAGGCTGTGGGGACTGGTCTTCCACCAATTATATGCATCCCCTTGCAATAAGGAAACAGAATACTCAAACTTTAGCTCTTCCACACACTGCAGCTTTCTAAAAACCCGTTCCATTCTTTCTAACCACTGCTTCGCCTCCAGTGGATCCACAGTGCCTTTAAACTCGGCGGCCACAAATTTCATCAATTTTTCATATTGCCAAGCTGAGGGCTGTGGTTGTGCTATAGGTGCTTGCATATGAGCTTGGGGTGGCACATATCCCGCCATTTGCTAGAAAAACGTAGCCATCTCATGCAAACGAAGCGAATCCGGTCTTTGAGTAGGAGTTGGAGTGGCTGACCCACTCACGTTCTAGAGTGCTGGGCCTTCTCCTTGAACCTCAGCCTCAATAGATTGTTCCACGGAATGATCTCCTTCTTCCATTCCATTTTTCAAAAATTTCTACTTCCTGAGATCAAACACAAGGAGGCTGACCTCCGTTAGTGCATATTCATGATGTAAATATATTATATGTATCAATTAAAGACACTTGAATAGTTGTATGTGTCAAAGAAATATTCACATGCATAGTCCAAATTTATTACAAAACCATGCTCTGATACCACTAAAACATGTCACACCTTACCCCTTTGTAAGGCATGACATGTTTCCGTAGAATATCTAATGAACTACCGAACTTCACCTACCGATAATTCATTAAGTACACTATAAGGGATTTTAAAACTATTTTCTTACATTTTGAAAGTGGTGAGCATTTTGGTATGAATTAAAATCATTTATTCAAAGCTTAAAAACTAGTAAAAATTTTTGTGCATTTTAATTTTGTCGTAAATTTTATAAAAATTTTGACAGAGTTCTATCTGTATTTTGAGAAAATAGTTCTTCAAATACAACTCAACTCAACTCAACTCAACTAAGCCTTTATCCCAAAAATTTGGGGTCGGCTATATGGATTCGCTTTCTCTACTCTGAATGATTTTTGGTTAAATCCTCAGAAATGTGTAATGCTTCTAGGTCATGTTGTACTACTCTCCTCCAACTTAATTTAGGTTTACCCCTTTTTTTCTTTCTATCCTCTAACCTAATGTGCTTTACTTGTCTAATTGGAGCCTCCGTATGTCTACGCTTCACATGACCAAACCACCTCAATCTCCCTTCTCTCAACTTATCTTCAATTGGTGCCACTCCTACCTTTTCTCTAATACTCTCATTACGGACTTTATCTAGTCTAGTATGGCCACTCATCCACTTTAACATTCTCATCTCTGCAACTCTTATCTTAGATGCATATGACTCTTTCAGTGCCCAACACTCACTACCATATAACGTAGCTGGTCGTATAGCTGTATGGTAAAATTTTCCTTTCAATTTATTGGGAATCTTACGATCATATAAAACTCCCGTGGCACGTCTCCACTTCAACCATCCAGCTTTAATCTTATGACTAACATCCTCCTCACATCCCCCATCTACTTGAAGGACTGAGCCTAGATATTTAAAGTGATTACTTTGGGGCAGTATCACTCCATTCAAACTAACTCCTTCCCTATCAATAATTTAGCCTTCACTGAACTTGAAATACATGTATTCTGTCTTCGTTCTACTTAACTTAAAACTCTTTGACTCTAGAGTACTTCTCCAAAGTTCTAGCTTTCTATTGACTCCTTCTCGTGTCTCATCTATCAGAAAAATATCATCCACAAACATCATGCACCAAGGAATACTCTCTTGTACATGCTTCATCAGTTCATCTAAAACTAACATAAAAAGGTAAGGGCTTATGGTTGATCCTTGGTGTAATCCAATTGAGATCGAAAAATCTCTTGTATCCCCTCCCACTATGCGCACAATAGTAGTTGCTCCTTCATACATCTCTTTCAATACTTGTATGTACCTAATAGATATCCTCTTTTATTCTAACACATTCCATAAGACCTCTCTTGGAACACTATCATAAGCCTTCTCCAAATCAATAAAAACCATGTGTAGATCTTTCTTCACATCTCTATATTTCTCCATCAAGCTTCTAATGAGAAAGATCGCTTCCATAGTTGAATGACCGGGCATGAAACCAAATTGATTGAGAGAGATAGAAGTATCATGACGTAGTCGATGCTCCATAACTCTCTCCCACAACTTCATAGTATGGCACATGAGTTTATGTCACGACCCAACCTATGAGCCGGACCGACACTAGGACATGGGCTAGCCTAAAGCCCCCGAGGCCCGTAGTAAGCCTAACTATTCACTTAACCCAACTCTAAGGCCCATTTGGGCCCAATTTCAAGAAATCAACTGGACAGAGTTCGGCCATAAAATGGACCTTTCAACGGGGAGTTTTGACTCACCCGACCAGAAACACAAGAAATACTCAATTGGGGAGCTCACCACCCTCCACATACTCATATCATCATAAAAACATATGGTAGCTCGGCTCCTCATCCAGTCCATCAAAAATGCATATCATTATACGTTTAAAGTTCCAACATTGTAATAATATTACAGACAAAAATCAAATAAATACTTCTAACACATGCGGAAATTAAAATAATAAATAAAATAACACAAATATTAATAAAAAACATGAGAAGGAGAAAAGCAGGTTAACCATAATAAAATCCTCCCAGAGCTCTAAAAAAATATTGAACAGAGTGAGCATTCGACTCGAGAGTAAAATATCAATTTTAAGCTTAATCTCTTTTACTTTCTAAAACTAATGCACCCTGTAGAGTGAAATGCAACACCAGCAATAATTTCACATCATAACATCAAAAAGGTAATTTGGAGCACTCACGCACCCAGCAATATCAATCATATATATATTGTGCCAACGAAGAAGTCAGCTCGGACTTCCACTTAATAACCAAATCGGGGTCCCAGCGAAGAACTCAAGTAGTGTCTACCCCGAAGGATCGGGTCCCAGCGAAGATCTCAAGCCGTGTCTACCCGTCCTATCCATAGTCCACACCACATCACACGCACGCCAACGCATGCACACTGCTCCAAATTACCACAACAACATACATGGCACTCTTACAGTTATGAATGCAACATAAATCGTGCCTAAGGTTTATCTACATAAATATATGCATATAAGTGATGCATGGGCATGCTTGAACATATAATAATAGTGAAATTACAATTAAAATTAATATTTTACTCACAGACTTGATAACAGTCACTGTGGTGGCTGGGCGGAGGAAGAAGGCTGTCCCGACTCACCTGACAATTACATTACAATTATTTAATTCAAATGACTCAATACAATCAAGAAAAGACCAAATACGTCCTAAGTCATGCCGAAAATCCGGCAGAGTCTCCCCTATACCTAGGACCTAACCAACCTGCAAAAAGGCTCAAATCACACTTCTATATTCGCAACTCATATATCCATAGTTCAATCACATCACACAGCCCCTCCTGGGCCCATCAAATCATTCATTCATCACAGTATGAAAAATTTCAATTTAGTCCTTATAATTGATCATTTTTGCAAAAACTGCCCAAATAAGCTCTAAAAATTCTAAAACTTTGCCCCGCGATCCTTAGCAATATTACTAGGCTATTGCAAAAAGATTCATAATTTTCTAAGCTATCACGAATATTTTATGGATTTTTAATCCTATTTAAGCACTAGAAAATTACGAAAAGCAAGGTTCGGTTTACCTTTTGCCGATTTTGACTTCGGATGCGCTGGACGCCCGACAATGGGGTAGCCAAAACCTCGGTCCAATTCGAGACTTTTTCAGAATCTGTCCGTCTGGAATTTCACAAACCCGCCAATCGTCGAATTTCCACGAATTGAGGATACCTACACGAAGTCCCACAACACGGGGTTAGTACATAAATTTTTTAGAATTTTCTAAGCTCATTTAATGCTCAAAAGACATCGCAGTTCCATGGGACCCATCGAAAACGTGGTCGAAAAATTCGAAATTTATGTCGCCGCAGCTCTCAATGAGTGGAGCGCTTTGGTACTCGGTTTCTCGTGGGATTCACGGTTTGCGAAAAATCTAGCCCGAAAGTTAAAATGGGCTAAAACTTCCTGGGAAAAAATTGGACAAATCGCTCGATGGATTTCGGTGTTCTTGGTGTCTATGGAAAGCTCTTGATGAGTAGATGATTTTAGACACAAGACCCGGTCCAATTAGTGGCCGGATCGGCCAGATTTTGGCCGGGAAGCCGAGGAGTCGTGCGCGCGCTACGGGTTGTTTCTAGGGCCGTTTCATGCGTCCAGCGCGCGCCGTGGGGAGGGGCGAGCGGCTGGCGAGGTGGGGAGGCAGGGGAGGTGGCGGCGCAGCAAGGGGAGGAGGGAGGAGAGAGAAAAGAGAGAGAGAAGGGGATGAGGTCGGACGCGCGCGGGGAAGGGAAGAAGAAAAAGAAAAGGCCGGTCCGATCCGGTCCGGTTCGATTCAGGATACAAAATTTTGAATTTTTATCGCCTCAGACCAAAATAAGGTCCAAAAATTCAAAAATTCCAAAACTCGGAAAAATTCAGAGATTCCAAATATATTTTTAGTTTTGCCACGTGGTCTTTAAATATATTTTTAAAAATCATCAAAGTTTATATTTTCGGAAAATCGAACCCGATTTTTAAAATCCGAAAAATCTCAAAAAAAAATCCTAAAATTTAAATAAAATTAAAATACCAAAAATGCTCATGAAATAATAAAATTTAAAATTTTTAGGGTGTTACATTCTTCCCCCCTTACAGAAAATTCATCCTCGAATTTTACACAAGGCAGAATAAAGCACATGATTATACATTGAATAAATAAGGGTACTTGCTACGTATGTCCCATTCTGACTCCCAGGTGCACTCTTCCACCGTCTGACTCCTCCACAAAACCTTAACCATAGGGATCTGTTTGGATCTTAGCTGTCTCACTTGGTAGTCCACTATGGCTACAGGTTGCTCCTCAAATGTCAAGTTCTCTTTTAGCTCTATTACATCTGGTTGTAGTACATGAGAAGGATCTGGAATGTATTTCCTGAGCATGGAGATGTGAAATACGAGATGAACGTGAGAAAGGTTGGGTGGTAGCTCCAACCGCTGCTCCAACTCTATCCGTAACCTCAAAAGGTTCGATATACCGAGGTGCCAACTTGCCCTTCTTTCTAAATCTCATGACTCCCTTCATCGGAGAAACCTTCAGGAATACATAGTCGCCTACTGCAAACTCCACATCCTCCGCTTGGGGTCCGCATAACTCTTCTCGCCATCGAAAGTCGCTTTCAATTGTTCCTCGATTAAAGGAACTACTCAAGTGTACCGCACTAGATCTACATCATGCACTTTTGCTTCTCCCATTTCTGTCCAACACAGAGGAGACCTACACTTCCTTCCATATAATGCCTCATAGGGTGCCATCCCTATGCTGGAATGGTAACTGTTGTTGTAGGCAAACTCCACCAAAGCTAGCTGATAATCCCATTGACCTCCAAAATCCAAAACACTCATGCGAAGCATGTCCTCCAGTGTTTGGATTGTCCTTCGACCGTCCGTCTGCTCGAGGGTGGAAAGCCGCACTAAAGTTCAATCAGGTGCCAAGTGCCTCCTGCAACTTCCTTCAAAACCGAGAAGTGAATCAGGGGCCCTCTGCCGATATTATGGAAGCCGAAACTCCATGCAATCGACTATTTCTCGAATGTAGAGTCGCGCATCGCGCCACGTAGTACGTAGTCTTCACAGGCAAGAAGTGAGCTGATTTGGTTAGACGGTCTACAATTACCCATATCGAATCATACCCTCACGTGGTACGAGGCAACCCAATCACAAAATCCATAGTAATTATTTCTCACTTCCATTCTGGGATAGGGAGCTCTTGCAGCTTCCCTGACGGTCTCTGATGTTCAAACTTCACCTTCTGACAAGTCAAGCACTTGGACACAAAGTCTGCTATGTCTCTCTTCATGCCATTCCACCAGGAGCTATCTTTCACATCATGGTACATCTTGGTGGAACTCAGGTGACATTGTACAGTGTATAGTGTGCCTCTTGCATGATTTCATTTCTGAGATTGTCCACATCGGGCACACATATCCTAGAACCCTGTACCAGGGCGCCATCATTGGTAAATCCAAACTCACCACCTTCACCTTGTTATACTCTTTCTATAATTTTCATCAATTGTTGGTCTCTATGCTGGGAAACTCTAACTCTGTCTCGCAAGTCTGGCCTCACTGAAAAATGAGCCAATAATACCCCCTCATCAGAAAGATCTAGGATTAAACCTTGATCCATTAACTCATGTACTTCCCAAATTAACGGTTTTTTCTCTGTTGAAATGTACGCCAAACTGCCAGAAGATTTTCTGCTCAAAGCATCTGCTACTACATTGGCCTTCCTGTGGTGGTATGGATAGTGCAATCATAATCTTTCGTAAGCTCCATCCATCTCCTCTGTCTCAAGTTTAAATCCTCTATTGGAAGATGTACTTCAAACTCTTGTGGTCGGTGTATATCTCGCACACTTCACCATACAGGTAGTGTCTCCAGATTTTTAGTGCAAAGATTATAGCCGCCATTTCCAAATCATGGGTGGGGTAGTTCTGCTCATGCCTCTTCAGCTGCCTTGAAGCATAAGCCACTACTTTTCCATTCTCGCATCAAAACACACCCTAGGCCAACTCGAGGTGTCACAAAGACACCTGTATCCTTCACCACTCATAGGTAGTGTCAACACAGGTGGTGGTTAGACACTCCTTAAGCTTCGGAAGCTCTTCTCACGATCCTCTGTCCAAATGAATGGAACATTCTTCCGAGTTAACTTAGTTAGGGAGCCGCACTGGAAAAATCTTGCACAAAATGCCTATAGTAGCCAATAGACCTAAAACTTTGCACCTCAAAGGATCGTTGTAAGCCTAAGCCAATCGGCCATACTTCAATTTTATTAGTATCCACTTGAATACCTTCACTAGAAACCACGTGTCCCAAGAATGAGATGCTTTCTAGCCAAAATTCACATTTCAAAAATTTGGCATACAGCTGGTGCTCCCTCAAAGTCTGCAACACCATCCTCAAGTGCCACACGTGTTCTTCCTCGGTCCGAGAGTATACCAAAATGTCATCTATGAATACGATGACAAAATGGTCCAAAAATGGCTTAAACACCCGGTTCATCAAGTCCATAAAGGCTGTTGGTGCATTAGTGAGTCCAAAAGACATCACCAAGAACTCATAATGACCATATCTTGTCCTGAATGCCGTTTTGGACACGTCCTCATTCCTGATTCTCAACTGATGGTAGCCTGATCGCAGGTCTATCTTGGAAAAGAATCTAGCCCCTTGAAGCTGATCAAACAGATCGTCGATCCGAGGAAGTGGATACTTGTTCTTCACAGTCACCTTGTTCAGCTGTCTATAGTTAATACACAACCTCAATGACCCATCTTTCTTTCTCACGAATAGAACAGGAGTGCCCCAAGGTGAAGTGCTAGGATGTATGAAACCTTTATCCAATAGCTCCTGTAGTTTCTCTTTTAACTCTTTCAATTCTGCTGGGGCCATCCTGTAAGGTGGCATTGATATGGGGCTTATACCCGGAACAACATCAATGCAGAACTCTATTCCCCTTTCTGGTGGCAACCCTGGAAGCTCTTCAGGGAAGACATCCATGAATTCTCTGACAACAGGAACATTTTCCATGTTGACACCTTCTACAGATGTATCTCTCACCAATGCCAAATACCCTTGGCATCCACGCCTTAACATTTTTCTAGCACTAATTGCTGACACCAAGTTATATGGAGCCACGCTCCTATCACCATCAAAGCTAAACTCTTCCACACCAGGTATGTGGCAATGCACCTTTTTGTTCCTACAGTCTAAAGTGGCATAATGAGTTGCCAACCAATCCATCCCCAAGATTACATCGAAATCCATCACCGATAGAGGAACCAAGTCTGGCCGGGAGGATCTTTCCATCCACTACTCTGACCGGCTACCGGAAAAACCATATCTACATCTATGTTGTCACTAAGTGGGGTAGCTCCCGACAAAGGACATTCTAAGGTTATAGGGTTTCTACCCAACCTCATGGCAAACATAGGGGAGACAAATGAGTGCGTAGCACCCGGATCTATTAAAACACGAGCCTCATAGGAACAGACCAGAAGAATACATGCCACAACTGCATTTGAAGCTTGAGCATCCCGTGGGTCGGTGAAAACCCGAGCATGACCCATACCCTGAGTGGCAAAACTCGACATCGACTTCTACCTCGACCGCCTCCAAATCCACGCCCCTTGTCCTCGGCCTCATGGCCACTAAATCGACTACGCCATGCCGGAAGTACCGGATACAACTAGCGAGGAACATTTGTAATAGAACCTCGTGACCCATCTGTGGCTCATCAACACGGGACATTCCTAGCAAAGTGACTGGTTGGCTACACAAGCATACTCTGAACCCATCAAACAAGATCTCAATGTCCTCTTCCACACTGCGGCGCAAGGTGCCAAGGAGGATCTCAACTGCACTAACTTCTGCACTCGAACTATGACCACCGCTGATCCGTATCTCCGGTTCGAACCTCGAGGTTTGTGTCTAAAACCACTCTTCTTGTTCCTACTTTTTCCTCTATAATTACTCTGGCCACCACTGTCTGGAGTACCCATTTGGGGAACACCTAGAACCTCTCGCTATGTTTTTCTTTGCTCTTCCGCTATCATCCACAAAGATAGCTAATCTCAACTGTCTGCTCGATCAACCACCACATCAAAAGACTGACAGACATCATGGCCAGTTCGCATACCTTCCGCAAGCCCCTTTAGGAATCTTTTCACCTTCATAGTTTATGTAGCTACTGCTGTAGGGGCATATCTGCTCAATTCTAGAAATTCTGTAGCATACTCATCTACTGACCTGCCATTCTGTCTTAAGGCCTCAAAGGCCCACTACTTTTGATCCCTGAAGCTTTCTGGTACAAATCGATTGATGAACATTTCCACAAACTGTGTCCACGACAAACCCTCTATCCGAGGTAATATGTAGTCATTCATCCATTGTCTAGGCATAGGCCCCATGACATGTCAGATACACTCTATAAGTCTTCTATCACCAACAATTCTATTCCCTGCTCATAGGAATCCAAAAACCGATATGCATCGTCTGACACATCATAAGTACCAGGCACTAACTTCATGAAATTGATGATCTATTTATAAGGTTCCCCTCTTAGTGCGGTGGACTGCTGCTGCTGTGGTGGGTGGACCATATACTGTGCCATCATATCGATGGTCCTCTGCAACCCAGCTAGAGTAGCTGCCATGGGGTCCATGGGACCCTGTGCCATGAAAGACGGATCCTGAACTGTTGGCAGCTGCTCTTCTACTTGAGCAGCTCTAGGCCTCCTACCCCGCCTCCTCGAGGCAGGCGCCTCATCTTGTGCTGATACCTCGTCAGGCACATCTGGTTCTGGTGCAGTGGCAGCTCTCCTGCTTCTACGCATTTTCCCGAAATTCAGCAGCATTAGCCCACAAAATTCAAAATTAATCATTACACAGCTCTATAGACTCATATTTACACACAATATATGAAGCAGAAACTAGAAGCAAAGATGACAATGCAAGACGAATGTGGACCCTATTTTTCCACATGTGACTCCTAGTAGACTCTTCCCAACACTTTAGATAAACATTCCCTAAGAATCTGGAGCCTAAGCTCTGATACCACATTTTGTCACGACCCAACCTATGGGCCGGACCGGCACTAGGACATGGGCCAGCCTAAAGCCCCGAGGCCCATAGTAAGCCTAACTATTCACTTAACCTAACTCTAAGGCCCATTTGGGCCCAATTTCAAGAAATCAACCGGAGAGAGTCCGACCATAAAATGGACCTTTCAACGGGGAGTTTTTGACTCACCCGACCTGTAAACACAGTAAATACTCAATTGGGGAGCTCAGCTCACCCTCCACATACTCATATCATCATAAAAACATATGGGAGCTCAGCTCCCTCATCTAGTCCATCAAACATGCATATCATTATACGTTTACAGGTCCAACATGGTAATAATATTACAGACCAAAATCAAATAAATACTTCTAACACATGCGAAAATTCTAGGAGTAAATAAAATTACACAAATATTGATAAACAACCTGTGAAGGATAAAAGCAGGTTAACCACAATAAAATCCTCCTGTAGCTTGAAAAAATATTAAACAGAGTGAGCGTTCGACTGTAGAGTAAAATATCAATTTTAACCATAATCTCTAAAACTATCTAAAACTAATGAAACCTCTAGAGTGAAATGCAACACCATAAATAATTTTACATCATAATATCAAAAAGGAAATGTGGAGCACTCACACACCCAAAGAATATCAATCATATATATATGGGAGCCGATCCCTATACGACTCTCTTAATTCCAATCTGTACAAATAAGAACTCACTCTGACTTCCACTTAATAACCAAATCGGGTTCCAGTGAAGAACTCAAGCCGTGTTTACCTCAAGGACCGGTCCCAAATGAAGATCTCAAGCCGTGTCTACCCGTCCTATCCATAGTCCACACCACATCACACGCACGCCAACGCACGCACACTACTCCAAATTACCACAACAACATACATGGCACTCTCACAGTTATGAATGCAACATAAATCGTGCCTAAGGTTTATCTACATAGATATATGCATATAAGTGAAGCATGGCCATGCTTGAACATATAATAATAGTGAAACTACAATTAAAATTAATATTTTACTCACAGACTTGACAACGGTCACTGTGGCGGCTGGGAGAAGGAAAAAGGCTGTCCCGGCTCACTTGACAATTACATTACAATTATTTAATTCAAATGACTCAATACAATCAAGAAAAGACCAAATACATCCTAAGTCGTGCCGAAAATCCGGCAGAGTCTCCCCTATACCTAGGACCTACTCAACTTGCAAAAAGGCTCAAATCACACTTCTATATTCGTAACTCAGATATCCATAGCTCAACCACATCACACACCCTCCCCGCCCATCAAATCGCCATTCATCACAAGATGAAAATTTCAATTTAGTCCTTATAATTGATCATTTTTGCAAAACCGCCCAAATAAGCTCTAAAAATTCTAAAACTTTGCCCCGCGGTCCTTAGCAATATTACTAGGCTATTGCAAAAAGAATCATAATTTTCTAAGCTACCACGAATATTTTATGGATTTTTAATCCTATTTAAGCACTAGAAAATTACAAAAAGCAAGGTTCGGTTTACCTTTGCCGATTCTCGACTTTGAGGACGCGCCGACGCCCGACAATGGGGTATCCAAAACCTCGGTCCACCCGAGACTTTTCCAGAACGAGTCCGTTCGCCTAATTTCACTGCACTGCCAATCGCCGAATTTTCGCGTATTGAGGATACCTACACGAAGCCCACAACACGGGGGTTAGTACATAAATTTTTCAGAATTTTCTAAGCTCATTTAATGCTCAAAAAGAAACTGTGAAGTTTCGTGGGACCCACCGAAAAATGGTGTCAGAAAAATTCAAAATTTATGTCGCCGCGAAACTCTCGACGAGTGAAGCACTCTGGTACTCTCGGTTTTCTCATGGGATTCACGGTTTGCGAGAAATCTCACCCAAAAGTCAAAATGGGCTAAAACTTCCTGGATAAAAATTGGATAAACCGCTCGATGGATTTTGGTGTTCTTGGTGTCTATGGAAAGCTCTCAACGAGTAGATGATTTTAGACACAAGACCCGGTCCAATTGGTGGCCGGATCGGCCAAATTTTGGCCAGGAAGCCGAGGAGTCGCACGCGACGCGATTATTTCGGGCCGCTTCCGGCGTTCCAGCGCCGGCCGTGAGGGAGGGCTGAGGCGACACGCCGGCGAGGTGGGGAGGCAGGGGAGGTGGCGGCGCAGCAAGGGGAGGAGGGAGGAGAGAGAAAAGAGAGAGAGAAGGGGAGGAGGTCGGACGCGCGCGGGGAAGGGAAGAAGAAAAAGAAAAGGCCGGTCCGATTCGACCGGTCCGATCCGGTCCGGTTCGATTCAGGATACAAAATTTTGAATTTTTATTCACGAGACCAAAACGAGGTCCAAAATTCAAAAATTTTAAAAACTCAGAAAAATTCATAGATTCTAAATATATTTTTAGTTTTGCCACGTGGTCTTTAAATAAATTTTTAAAAATCATCAAAATTTATATTTTCGAAAAATCAAACCTGATTTTTAAAATTCGAAAAATCTCAAAAAAAATCCTAAAATTTAAATAAAATTAAAATACCAAAAATGCTCATGAAATAATAAAATTTAAAATTTTTGGGGTGTTACAGTTTAATTCCCCTATAGTTTGAGCAACTCTGTATGTCTCTCTTATTTTTAAAAATAGGTACTAAAATACTCTTCCTCCATTCATCAGGCATTTTCTTTGAGTTTAGAATCTTATTAAATAATTTAGTTAACCATGCCACTCCCATATCTCCCAAATACTTCCACACTTCAATTGGTATTTCATCGGGTTCACAGGCTTTACCAACTTTCATTCTCTTAAGTGCTTCCTTTACTTCTAAAGATCTAATCCTTCTAATATAATTCATATTCTTTTCTATTGTTCTATAATCTATATTCACACTATTACCATTTTGACTATTATTAAAGAGATCATTAAAATAATTTCTCCATCTTTCTTTAATGTCCTCATCTTTCACCAACACTTTTCCTTCTTTATCCTTAATGCACCTAACTTGATTGAGATCTTGACATTTCCTTTCTTTCCTCCTTACTAATCTATAAATACCTTTCTCCCCTTCTTTAGTTCCAAGTTTCTCATATAACTTTTTAAAGGCCTGTGCTCTTGCTTGACTAACTGCCTTTTTTGCCTCTTTCTTTGCTATCTTGTACTGTTCGTATGCCTCATTATTATCACATTTAGGTAATTTCTTATACAATTCCCTTTTTCTCTTCACTGCCTTTTGTACTTCCTCATTCCACCACCATCTCTCTTTTGAGGGTGGTCCATGTTCTCTAGACTCTCCAAGTACTTTTCTAGCTACTTCTCTAATCTTTGATACCATCTATATCCACATATCGTTGGCCTCCATATCCAGCTTCCATGCTTCGGACTCAAGAAGCTCATTTTTGAACTTCACTTGCTTTACTCCTTTGAACTCCCACCACTTTGTTCGAGCTACACTATCTCTTCTGACCTTTCCTGAATTGTTCCTAAACTTGACATCCAAGGCCACCAACCGATGTTGACTTGTTAAAGCCTCTCCTGGAATGACCTTGTAATACTTGCATATAGCTCTATTTGTCTTCCTAGTTAAGAGGAAATCGATTTGGCTTCTATGCTGCCCACTTTTGAAAGTTACTAAATGTGACTCTCTTTTTATAAAGTAGGTATTTGCTAGTATTAGGTCGTATGCCATAGCAAAATCCAGGATGCTTTTTCCCTACTCATTTCGACTGCCAAAACCAAAACCTCCATGAACATTCTCATAACCTTGTCTATCACTTTCTACATGCCCATTCAAATCTCCACCAATGAAAACATTTTCTTCATTCGGTATGCTTTGCATTAAATCATCCATATCTTTCTAAAACATTTGTTTACTCTCACTGTCTAGTCCTATTTGTGAGGCATAAGCACTAACTATATTTATTGTTTCTCCTTCTAGTACTAGCTTTACTAGTATAATTCTATCTCCTACTCTTTTCACAGCTATTACGGCATCTTTCAATGTCCTATCTATGATTATGCTCACTTCGTTTTTGTTCCTCTCCTTCCAGAAACCACGCTTGTACCTGAATTACCCACGTCCTTACTTTTCTCTCCTACCCATTTAGTCTCCTGAATGCAAGCGATATTCACCCTTCTCTTTTCCAAGGTATCCACAAGCTCCATTAATTTTCCTGTAAGTGATCCATCATTCCAAGTACCAACCCTGATCCTCCTCCTATCCTGCTCCTTCCTAATTGGTCTCCTTCTATGATATATTCTATTGTTTTCTATGTTTATCTTGTGTTTTGTTCCACTATTTATTCTACTATCTGTCCTATGGACTAACTTCTTTACCCACACTCGTCCATGATGTGGGAACCCTTGCTCACTTAACACCACACCCGGGCACCGGCATGGCGCGTCGCTTTCGGTGAACGCCCTACACCCTTGCATATTTCTCACTACACCCGGCCTTCGATGTAGCGCGTCCTTAGTAGAGGACGCCCCAATGTTTATATCATTTGAATCCATATCATAGGGTGTGATGAAATTTTTACGCTGGTTGTCACCTACCGCAACCCTCCTCCTTTATTCGGGCTTGGGACTGGCTAAGCGCAAACTACTTAGGCGGAGTTAAAACAGTTCTTCAAATACCCGAGGGAAACACTTCCAATAAATTTTCCACAACTCCCAACCTCCAAATAATATCAAGTCAACTCAGTTCAATTCACTTCAAAATAATTCCACAATCCAATCAAAGTTTATCATCTCAAAATATTTAATAACTTCATTCACAATGAATAAAGTATGAAATTCACAAATATAAATCTTAATTTACAAAAAGAAAATCCAAAAATAATATTATAACAATTTATTATACAACTACTCAACTTTACATTGATACATAAAATATTACGATATTTACATCAAAATTAACTACAAGGGTATAAAACAATACCCGTATAAAATATCAGTGCAATCCTCAATATCAGTAGTAGCTCACTCTGCTGCTTTCTCCTTACTCTTATCTGCGATAGCAAAATAAGCTATCGCTGAGTATAAAATTACTCAGTGGTGCACAATAAAAATTTAAAACACAATACATAAACCATGCATTAACGAAACACAATTTAAATATTTCTCAATCACATTTCACAAATTATCAAAACTCATAATAATACGATTTGATCAAATAATTTAATAAACACAGTGTTGCCAAATCATACACAACTTAAGCAATGACACAAAATTTTCGATTAATGCCGTGTTGTACACCACGACAAAGCAATCTACAACCTCACTAATCAAAATCAATGAGGGAGGTGGCTAGCTAGCTAATGAGTACTCATCTGATCTACAACCTCAACTGGTAAACCAGAGAGGGAGGAAAATAATCAATTTTAACCCCATAACTGGAGGAGGAATAATAAGGCACTGTCATGCTAAGTGTGAATCAGAAATCCATTTCAAACATTTTATTCAATTATTACATACAAAAATCAAATCAATTTCCAAAGTTACAATTTTATCACAAAGTGGAAACACAAAAGTTCTTAAACTCATAATGCATACTAAATCAATTTTTCAAGGATAAAATGCTGAAATAGAGTTTATTGTGCATAAAACTGACGTGAGTCGCCTCTAGGCCTTGACTCAGTCTCTCAGACCTTCTAATTCCTTTTCAGCTAAAACACATAGTTTCACAGTGTTTCAGTACCATAACTTAGCATAAATCCAAAAATAAATTCAATTTCACTTTTACTTAGCTTATATCTGCTAAACTCGACGTTCTTTAAAATTTGTGTTTCGGAGTTATTATTCACTATACTATTCCAGTCAAATTGTAGACTTTCTAAGGCTTAATAAGTATGGGAATTCCAACTTCACCCACATACCACATTTTGGTCATTAAATTTGTTGTTTTTGATTGTTTATTCAAATTCTAAGTCTTTTAGGCAAAATTACAAATTTTCAGTTTTGGTGCCTTAGGTTGCACTGTTCCATTGGTCATTTTACTGTTGGAATTTGGAAAAACTTTCTTCATAGAAAATGTTCCCTATTGTCTTAAGTTTATTCTCCTTTTTGAATCACTCCAATTGGAGTTTTGTAGCTCAAGTTATAGCCATTTGAACCATGGCTGCCGGATTGGACACAACCCAGAATTCTGGGCAATTTTTGGTGCTGGCAGTTTTGGGTCACCAACTTGGGGTGGCCAAATGACTTGGTTGCTGGCAGAATTTGGGTTTGTGTTCTTCATGAAAGTTTTAGGTCTATATCTCATCTAACTACTGGTAAAATTTCAGGTCATGTAGACTTGCCTAGCTCAAGTTATGGCCAAATGAACAAACACTTTTCATTTGGTCAGTTTATACAGGGCAGCCTGCAATTTTCCAACTTTGGTCAATTTGTTCACTAGGTTTTGGTCACTTTTTGGGCATGCTTCCTAAATGAAAATTGTGTCATTTAGTGTCTATTTTCATCCCCAATTGGTCCCATACCAATTGGACTTGTAAAATTTCATTTTTGGTCCCTCAAAGGAAATTTGGTCATGCTGCATACTCCATCCGAATTTGGCCCTAACTCCAACCATTCCAACACAACTCATTTGGTCACAAATGACCATTTTTCACTTCACATTAGGTCAAAGACATCATTTACCAATTTCTCACAATTTTGCCTCCCAAAACCCTAGGTCCAAACCCTATCTCACTAAATTATTGCATTTGTTGAATTCTAAATGTATATGTGCTATTGATACACTCATTCACACTTAACTAATTCATAATTTACATCAAAATCACCCATTTAATCCCTAATCTACTGCTGGCAGAATTCATATATAATCCCTCATCAATTGTTTTCTTTTCATTTTAAGTAGCTTTCTTGGTTCATTAAGCTATAAACACAACAATTAAGCTAAAATTTTCAAGTTAATTTACATACCTCCACTTGACTTTCAATTCTTCACTTCTTTTCCTTTTCTTGTTTATTTCCTTCTTCTAATGCCTCCTCAAGTGAAAATAACAAGATGTTGTAGAGAATTTTTAGGGAATTTAGGGTTTAGGTGAATGAACTCAAGCTTTGCCCAAGCTTTCATGGAGTTCTTAAATGGAAAAGATGGGAGAGGTGGGGCGGCACAAGGGATTAGGGAAGAAGAAGATTGTTTTCTTTTCTTTTTTTTTTTTTGGTTATTTTAGTCTTTATTTATGGCTTTAACTTAGTCAAAATTGGTAGGAAATTGAATTTCAATTATGACATCATAATTGATGTCATCCATGATGTAATACCTTTTTTACTTTTCTTTTTTTTTTCTATTTATTTTTCTATTAGTTCTTTAATTTAATTCTCGATTATGAAATTTTCTTTTCTCCGATTTTATTTAACAGTTAGGTCAGGTGTCAGCTCTCGGGATCAATTGACCAAATTGTCCCTCGCAAGTTCAACCCGGTTTGCAAATAATTCAATATTACTTCTGGCTCCCTGACCTAATTATTTGACTGGCTTAACAGTTCTTTTTCGTGATTTTCTCTTTTCCACTGTGTTCGTAATGGTCCTAAGTACCGAAGCGTCACATTTTACCGTTTCAAATTTGAGTTTAAATTGACTTCGCGATGTTTCTAGAAGGTCACCCATCGTGACTCTCACTGCTTAACTTCTTATGTTGATTTTCTTATTTATACTTAACTAATTGGCAATTACTAATTATTTGTGTTTATAGCTTATCTAGTTATCTTAAGTGTCATTCTAATCCCCTTAATTGTCCGGACCGACTCTGGTCACCGGAATAGTGAAATATACCAGGCTATACAAATGGGGGTGTTATAGTGACACGTGGCACCATGAGATAGTGACACATGGCACCATACAAGCTTTCCACTTGTCTTCCATTCATAAAAGATGATTAAATGAATATTAAATCTAGTTTTGACAAATGGCTTAATGTGATTAAGTCTTCTAAAAGTAAGATTTAATCGTAACATGAAATGTGGCAAGCTTTTAAGTGAATTTATCTTATGTATATAAATGAAGAAAGAAGAAGAAAAATAATCTTCTTCTCTCTCTTTCATGTTGAACAGCAACCATGGGAGTTCCTCTCTCTTCTTCAATTCTCAATTAATTATTGAAGAAAAACTTTCATTTCATCTTGAATTAATTTACTAGAAAGTGTCTCTAGTGCACTACATCCATTAACCCTCACTAAAGTAAGCCTATCTCACTTTAGTTGTTTGGAAAATAAGAAAAGAGAGCTTGAGGGTTATCATTGGTGAGTCCTAGTGAAGCTCTTGGTGGACAAGCTAAAGGGACAACATTTGGAGTCCTATGAGCACCTTAAGGGAGTAAGATTGATTGATTCTGCGCCTTGGAGGTTAGAAATCAATAATCCCTCTTTTAATTAGGGTTTAATGAATTCAATTTCTATAATTCAGTTCTTGATGGCAAATGAACCTCTAATACATGTTAAAATGTGTTTTGGTATACTTTTGGGCATTGGGGATTGGCCAGGCACATAACTCATTTGGCATGGTGCATGTAACTCTAGAATAAATTTTAAAATTCAATGTTCTAATGCCCTTAAATCCATGCTTCCATGCCTTCAAGTTAATCACCAAGTAATATTATGATTTAATTGATTAATTAAAGAGTCTAATTAATTAATTAAATAGGTTTGGTTTGCAATAAGATTGTAAAGTCCCTAGCATGACTTGAAACCAAATCTTCGATAATGGATGTATAATATAAATTTAATGGTAAAATTAATTAATGAAGATTAAATAATTAATTAATTTATATTTGATATAAATTAATTTAAGGGAGAAATTACAATTTTGGATTGAGAACTCAAAATTGTATACAAGGGTAAAATGGTAATTTTACATGGTGATACGTGACACCATGAGATGGTGACACGTGGCACCCATGTAAGTGTGCCACTTGTCTTCCTATGATGGAGATGAATTATTGAAAATTAAATTAAGCTTTGACACTTGTTTTAATGAGATTAAGACAAATATAAAGCAAGATTAAATTATGGCTTGACATGTGGCAAGACATTTAATTTATTTTATCTTACATATGTATAAGATAAGAAGGAATTAAAATAAATTTAATTCATCTTCTTCCTCCTCTCTCTTGGCCGACACACTTAGTCCTCTCTCTCTCTTCTTCATTTCTCCATTAATTCTAGAAGGAAACCTTGATTTCTTCTTGAATTAAAATTGCTAGAAAGGGTTTCTAGTCTATATATCCATTTTAACCTCAGCTAAGCAAAAACCCCTAAAGTTTAAGTGGTTGGCAAGCTATCAAAGGAACATTTGGGGGCTGCCTAAGGTGATCTTGGTGAGCTTGTGGTGGACAAGCTAGAGGAGTTACATTTGGAGCTCTTGGAGACTATCAAAGGGATTAGGAAGTTTGATTCTGTGCCTTAGAGGTTAGTCTTCCATAATCCCTCTTTTAATTAGGGTTTAATGTGATTAAATGCTAAACCTCAATCTTTAATGGCAAATGAACCTCTAATGCATGCTAAAAGTGTGTTTTGGCATGCTTATGGGCATTAGAAGTTGGCTAGGTGCATAATTCATATGGTATGCAAGCATATAACCCTAGACAAATTTTGAACTTCCAATCTTCTAAGGCCTTAAACACGCTTCCCAATGCCTTCATTTCCCACTCCTCAAGGTAATAGCTTGACATCACTATCTTAAGTTTTATGTTTGACTGGGAAGCTTTCCCATAGATTTAATACCCAAGGAGCTTACTTGCTATGCAATTTGATTTTCAAACATTCTATTATGCGTATGCACTTAGTCAAACCTTTCCTTCATCTTTGTCATCTCCTGATCATGCTTGTTTTGATTAGTAAGAATTTGTTGTAACAAAGCTTCTATTGTGGAACTTTGTTCTTGTTGTCTAAGAGGAGGTGAAGGATTAGTATTCCTCTGATGAAAACCATAACGTGGTTGTCTGGCTGCTGATATTGCTGTCCTTACTATTGTATTGTGAAACCTTGAGTTAAAGCTTGGTTTTATTTATGAAACCTTGAGTTAAATCTTGGTTTTGTTTATGAAACCTTGAGTTAAATCTTAGTTTTGTTTTCCCCATAAAAAATTTGGATGGTTCTTTCAATCTAGATTATATGTCTAAGAGTAAGGATTTTGTCATACCCTACCCCTCCATAAGGCATAACATAATCCTGTAGTATACCTAATGAATTACCAACTTCATCTAATGATAACCTATTAAATACAATAGAAGGGATTTTAAAACTTTTCTTACTTCTTTTTATAGTAGTGAGCACTATTGACAGGTGTTAGAAATTTTTTTAACTGAAGTGAAACCAAATAACATATTTGAAGTATTAATAATTTCTGTAAAAATTTTGGTAGAGTGCCATCTGTATTTTGAATAAAACAGTTCTTCAAAAACCTGTAAAAAGCACTTCAAATATATAATTCCTCAATCCCAAACTCCAATAATTTGTTCAACACAATAAATTTCTCAACATTATCAATTCAGTTCAACAATTAATTTTCCAATGTTTCCAAAAGCTGAGATAAGAAAAATATACCACAATATCTTTACAAGCCAAAATAATTTACAATTTTAGTTTATAACTGCTCAAGACCAAGTATAATATATACATACCGTGCACATATATTACCACAAAAAAAACTACACAATATGGTATACTCAATATACCAGGAGAAATCTCAAAATGTGGTACAAGTAGCCTACTCTGCTGCTTTGTCCATCTGTCTACACCGCACAATGAATGAAAAGCTATCGCTGAGTAAAATTTACTCAGTGGTTCAAAATAACAATTAAAAATGTGGTATATAAAACTTTTATTGACAATTTACAATTCAAACAATTCACAATTTTTCAAAGCTCATATAGCACAAATTTGATCAAACAATTGAATAACACAGTGTTGGCAATCAATAACACAACTTAGGTGATGACACAAACATTTCTGAACATGTCGTGTTGTACACCACAACAAGGCACACTCACCCTACTAATCGAAATCAATGAGGGAGGAAGCTAGCTAGATAATGATAACTCATCCACCCTCACCTCAGACTGACAAGTCAAAGAGGGAGGAATATAATCACACTCACACCATAAATTGAGGAGGAACATAGCAATCAAAACAATTCTAAATCACAATATTTAAATATTTCATACAAACCACAAATCATATTTTATCTCAAAATTTCTATTTGCAAAGTAGGCAACACAATAATTTCCAAATAATATTCCCAAAGCTAAAACAATAAAATATTATTCATAACTCATTTCTCCAAATAAATTTTCTGATAAAAGCAGTGAATATAAAATTTATTGTGCACATACCTGGTTTGAGTCGCCTTTAGGCCTTGACTCAATGTCCCTTATGCTCCTCAATATCCTTTTCAACTGAAACACACAATTTAAAGTATTTCAGTACTCAATGAATTTGTTTCTAATAATAAAATCCAATATTTAAATTTTCTTGGTGCTATTCCCTTCAATTCATTTCATTAGTCAACCTACAATGTTGACCCTTGATGCACTCTAAGTGAGTCAATTCTAATGTTACAAATATGTCACATTTAATAGCCCTTTAGTGTTGGTATATGTTACCAATTTCATTTCGAAGTGTATTGCATTTTATTACAATTTACCGGATTTCGGTGTACTATTTTGACCTAGCCAGATGACGTAGTTCTCTCAGTTTTCGGGTTTCGGTCCAAAGTACAAACTTGTAGGTCTATGTCTTATTGCATGCAGGGAAAAATTTCAGGTCATTCTGAGTTGTGTAGACCAAGATATGGTCAATTTACCAATGCTGCATAGAATGCACAAAAATGGTAGGCTTAGGTCATTTTTAGGTCACTTTTGGTTCGGCCAGTTTTGGTACCTGAACTTGTGCAAGCTATTTGGCTTGGTTCTGGCCATTTATGGGCTTTAGTATCTTTACAAGAATAGTAGATCTATTTCTAAACTATTCATGGTAAAAATTTCAGGTCATTTGGACTGTTTGAGTAAGTTATGGTCAAAACACTAATCACGCTCAAATGGTCAATTTTCAGGCTTTCAAGTCACTAATCCGAATTTGGTCATTTTTCAAGTCACCTTCTAAGCAGAATTTAGGTAAACTTCATAAAAGTTGGCACATTTTGTGCTTAGTTTCATCTCCAATTGATCTCATACTAATTAGAGTCACACACTTAAGGTTCTAAGCTAAAGTGTACACTGCCCTGTTACACATTATTTAACACTTACCAATTACACATTCAATACTTACCAAGTTTACCTTTCATGCCAATTCTGATTTGGTACCATAACATTAACACACTTAACATTACATTTTGGTCATTTTGGGCATCTTGTAACCACTCTCAACATACACATTATAACTCAAAATTTTTAAAGTCCAATTACAATAATTTAACCACATGAACATACCTTATTTACATGTCCAAATCCAAACAATTATTCACATACACATGCTGCCACCATAAGCAACATAATTCAACAATATTTCATGAACTTAAACACCTCAATCTTCTTCATGAGGCTACCACAAGTTTACACATACCCATCAACTTTCATTTTCACTTTTCAAGCTTACAAATCAAACTTTACACATGGAATTCAACTTCAATACAATTAAACATTTAAATCAACATCCAAACAACCATTTATATGCAAGGAAAAGCTGTTCATGGTGAGTTTTCATGGCTGCCAAAATGGCTCAACTCCAGTAATTCATCAAACATCAAAAATTCTTCCATAAATCAATTACCCACAACCTTGGTTACACTTTTAATGAAACAAGAATTGAAAACACCCACTTACCTCTTTTGGACTTCTTCAAAACTCCATCAAAACTTATCTTTCTTGCTCCTAGTATGCTACCCAAGGTGTGTACTTTAACTTTAATGAAGAACTCTTTTGCAAACCATGGCTTGAAGAGGGAGATAGAGTTTGGACAAGGGGGCGGCCATGGGAGAGCTTGGGAAAGCTTGGTTTCGGATGGTTCTCCTCATGAGGCTGAAGATGAATTCTGTACCTCCCAAGTATCCCTTTAGGTGTCCAAAGGCTGAAGTTAGTGGAGCACTAAGGTAGGTTAATGATTATTTATTCTAAAGTTTCCAATTTCCCACATTTTCCTCATTATCTTTTACTATTTAGATTATGTACCACCATTTTAATTTTTCATGACATTTCCAAAGTGTAATATCATTTATTTTTAATGGACATTTAGGTTAAAAGGTATCTTAGGGTGTCAAATAACCACAATGCCCCTATTCAGGTTGCATTCTCGATTTTTCGGTAACACCGAGTTTTATCATTTTCTCGATTTCTCGTTTTTCTTTGTACTAATTAATTAATTTTTCTTTGATATTTCTAATGATATTTATACTTCAATAGATGTTTATTTAAGTCTTAAAAATATTTTCCAGGGTTCCCCGCAGTCCAGGGCTAGTCAACGGTCCACGCTGCAACTTCCCAATGCGGTCACCCATCGATAAGGTTTTCGGCTCGTTTAACTTGGTTTTATTTCATTGCTATTTTGTTTCTTTGTTTTCTTGTATTCTCCTTTCTTGTATTTCATTATTTTATGTCTCCTCACTACTTTTAAATGTAGTTCTAGGCATCCTAGCTGTCCGAACAACACTGGTCACTGAAACAGTAGAATGCACTACCGAACATAGGGGTGTTACAATTCTCCACCCCTTAAAATAAAATTCGTCCGCGAAATTTTACCCATTAGCCGTCTTACAATATTCACACATTTATTTTCTCCTTCTATATGATCTTATAATCTTCTTTTCTCTGAATTTGTGCAAAACTTTTAACAATCTAATATAACATTTACTTTGTTTATATAGCACTAATCTTTTCTTACTGTCATTCCGTCTAATATTTCGATTCATGTTCCCTTTTTGAAAAACCATTGAGGTCATGTTAAAATTATTTATCTAATCATGGGTCCTTTGACCATTCTAGTCAACAATCTTACTCACATTTATAACATTTCTTTGTTATATCTGAATCAGCTGTTCAAATTTTTACTTCCACAACTCTTTTTATCTATTAATATTCTATAACTTACTTCCTTTTGTACTAAACTATAACCTTTTGATATTCTAACTTTTGAGTTATAAATCCCTAAGTAGGATTTCCAAACTCATTTCCAACAATAAAATTTGTCCTGGCATAACTATACCAAAACAGATGCCGTTGACAACTATTCTCATCTTGGTGCACTATCGGATAGTACGTAGCTCTACACAATAATCTCAAGTCAGTACTATAATCTGCAGCTTACAGTATAAACATCAAGAACATTGCATGGTTACTACAATACATTCCAATAGATCAAACTTTCCTATATTTTATACTTCTTAAATTCACTAGTATCCGAAACTTATTCTGATTACAATATCCATTACTGTAACTTACTTTTAGGTAACTGACAATTTTTTTTTATATGAGGGGTAGCAGGAAGGTAAACAACACTGGCATTAACATAAAAGTATGCAGACCCCAGGTCAAACAATACATATATATATCTTAGTTACTAATTGAGAAAGTACCAGCAACAATGTCAAAAGTCTCAGCCTCTTCCCTCTATCGTATAGCGTATACTATAGCTGAAGCATCACTCTATTCTGGCTTATTCACAGTACTCTGACTTCTAGTTGTACTAACTGATGGTGAACTCTTTGGGGTAGAAACTTGGGTTGATCCCTTTAGTGTAGTAAATGATCCAGAACGGCGTGGATTTATACAATCCCTAGCAAAATGACCAGTCTCTCCACAATTAAAACATGCTCCTATGGCTCTATAACATACACCACTATGTGGTTTACCACAAGTTTCACAAAGTTGATCCAACAGCGCATTTCTGGGTCTTTGCTGAGTTTGCTAATCCGATTGAGGTGGTTTCTATCCAGAAGATCTATCTCTACCCGATTCACGTGAGTTAGATCCTCCAAAGTGCTTCCTCTTTCCTGACCCACTATCACGAACTTAATCAGTAATCTTTCTAGTTTTTTCTTTTTTTGCTGTACCCTTTTTAATTGTATCTTCATTCTCAATTCTTTCCATTTCCAGTGCTTGTGATACTAGCTCTGAGAAGTTCTGGTATCGAAACCCCACAACTTGCATTCTTAGACTAGGCTTTAACCAGGTCTCAAATCGCTTACACCTGTCTCTAGGAGTAGTAAGCAGGCTTCCTACATAATGACTCAATCGAGAGAAGTTTCTCTCATATTCTGCCACTGTTCTACCTCCTTGCTTCAGACTTAAGAACTCCTATAGCTTCTGGTCCACATAGGCATCTGGGACATATTTTTGTCTGAATTCTCTGAGAAAGTGGTCCCATGTCAGTACTGGGGGTTCCATCAAATTGTGGAGAATGGTTTTCCACCAGTCATATGCATCTCCCTGTAAAAGTGAGACTGAGTATTCAAACTTCAGCTCATAGGTGCAGTTTAGCTTCCTAAAAACTCTTTCCATTCTTTCCAACCATTGTTCTGCCTCTAGCGGATCCACTATCCCCTTGAACTCAGTAGCCCCATACTTAATCAACTTGTCATACTACCTAGCTGAAGGCTATGGTTGAACCACTGCTGTCTGCAGTGGGGCTTGAGTAGGCATATTACCAGCCATCTATTGGAACATCGCACCCATTTGCTGAGCAAATTGAGCAGGGAACTGTGGTACTGAGGGGACTGGTGTAGCTGATCCACTCACATTGTGTAGGGCTGGGGCATCCCCTTGTACCTCGGCCTCTATTGATTGATCGACTGAACGATCCCCTTCTTTCATAGTCAATTTGAGGATCTTAGACCTCCTGAACAAATAACATAAGGAGATTTCCTCCTGTTAGTGCATATTTATAATGTAATGTACTGTATGTATTAAACAATGACATTGACCAGTTGTACTATGAAGAAAGAATATTCGAATTACAGGTAAAAATAGAATTTAAAAACTAGCTCTGATACCACTAAAACATTTCACACCCTACCCCTCCGTAAGGCATAACATGATCCCGTAGTATACCTAATGAATTACCAACTTCGTCTACTGATAACCCATTAAATACACTACAAGGGATTTTAAAACTTTTCTTACTTCTTTCTACAGTAGTGAGCACTATTGAAAGGTGTAAGAAATTTTTTTAACTGAAGTGAAACCAAATAACACATTTGAAGTATTAATAATTTCTATAAAAATTTTGGCAAAGTGCCATTTGTATTTTGAATAAAATAGTTCTTCAAAAACATGTAAAAAGCACTTCAAATATATAATTCCTCAATCCCAAACTCCAATAATTTGTTCAACATAATAAATTTCTCAACATTATCAATTCAGTTCAACAATCAATTTTCCAGTGTTTCCAAAAGCTGAGATAAGATAAATATACCACAATATTTTTACAAGCAAAAATAATTTACAATTTTAGTTTACAACTGCTCAAGACCAAGTACAATATATACATACAGTGCACATACATTACCACAAAAAAAACTACACAATATGGTATACTCGATATACCCGACGAAATCTCAAAATGTGGTACAAGCAAATTACTCTCACGCTTCTGTCTGCTATCTACTTATGATAAAGATGAAAAGCTATCACGAGTAAAATTTACTCAGTGGTGCACAATAACAATTTAAAATGCGGTATATAAAACTTTTATTGACAATTTATAATTCAAACAATTCACAATTTTTCAAAGCTCATATAACACAAATTTGATCAAACAATTGAATAACACAGTGTTGCCAATCAATAACACTACTTAGGTCATGACACAAACATTTCCGAACATGTCGTGTTATACACCACGATGAGGTACACTCACCCCACTAATTGAAATCAATGAGGGAGGAAGCTAGCTAGATAATGAGAACTCATCCACACTCACCTCAGACTAAAAAGTCAAAGAGAGAGGAATATAATCACACTCACCCCATAAATGGAGGAGGAACATTAGTAATATTTTCATGCCAAGTGTGAATCAAAACAATTCCAAATCATAATATTTAAATATTTCATACAAATCACAAATCATATTTTATCTCAAAATTTCCATTTGCAAAGTAGGCAACACAATAATTTCCAAATAATATTCCCAAAGCTAAAACAATAAAAAATTATTCATAACTCATTTCTCCAAATAAATTTTCTGGTAAAAGCAGTGAATTTAAAAAGTATTATGCACAGACCTGGTTTGAGTAGCCTCTAGGCCTTGACTCAATGTCCCTTATGCTCCTCAATATCCTTTTCAACTAAAACACACAATTTAAAGTGTTTCAGTACTCAATGAATTTGTTTGTAACAATAAAATCCAATATTTAAATTTTCTTGATGCTATTCCCTTCAATTCATTTAATTAGTCAACCTATAATGTTGACCCTTGATGCACTCTAAGTCCTTGATGTACTCTAAATAAGTCAATTCTAATGTAACCAATATGTCACATTTTATAGCCCTTTAGTGTTGGTATATGTTACCAATTTCATTTCCAAGTGTATTGCATTTTATTGCAATTTACCGAATTTCGGTGTACTATTTTGACCTAGCCGGATGACCTAGTTCCCTCAGTTTTTGGGTTTCGGTCCAAACTACAAACCTGTAGGTCTATGTCTTATTGCATGCAGGGAAAAATTTCAGGTCATTATGAGTTGTATAGACCAAGATATAGTCAATTTACCAATGCTGGATAGAATGCACTAACATGGTAGGCTTAGGTCATTTTTAGGTCACTTTTGGTTCGGCCAGTTTTGGCACCTGAAATTGTGCAAGCTATTTGGCTTAGTTTTGGCCATTTATGGGCTTTAGTGTCTTCATAAGAATTGTAGATCTATGTCTAAACGATTCATTGTAAAAATTTCAGGTCATTTGGACCTGTTTTGAGTAAGTTATGGTCAAAACACTAACTGCTGCTCAAATAGTCAATTTTCACGCTTTCAAGTCACTAATTCGGATTTGGTCATTTTTCAAGTCACCTTTTAGGCAGAATTTAGGTAAACTTCCTTCATAAAAGTTGGCACATTTTGTGCCTAGTTTCATCTCCAATTGGTCTCATACCAATTGGAGTCACACACTTAAGGTTCTAAGCTAAAGTGTACACTGCCCTGTTACACATTATTCAACGCTTACCAATTACACATTCAATACCTACCAAGTTTACCTTTCATGCCAATTCTGATTTGGTACCATAATATTAACACACTTTACATTACATTTTGGTCATTTTGGGCAGCTTGTAACCACTCTCAACATACACATTATAACTCAGAATTTTCAAAGTCCAATTACAATAATTTAACCACATGAACATACCTCATTTACATGTCCAAATCCAAACAATTATTCACATACACATGATGCCACCATAAGCAACATAATTCAACAATATTTCATGAACTTAAACACCTCAATCTTCTTCATGAGGTTGCCATAAGTTTACACATATCCATCGACTTCCATTTTCACTTTTCAAGCTTACAAATCAAACTTTACACATGGAATTCAGCTTCAATACAGTTAAACATTTAAATCGACATCTAACAACCATTTACATGCAAGGACAAGTTGTTCATGGTGAGGTTTCATGGCTACCAAAATGGCTCAACTCCAATAATTCATCAAGCATTAAAAATTCTTCCATAAATCAACTACCCACAACCTTGGTTACACTTTTAATGAAACAAGAATTGAAAACACCCAATTTCCTCTTTTGGACTTCTTCAAAACTCCACCAAAACTTATCTTTCTTGCTCCTAGTATTCTGCCCAAGGTGTGTACTTTAACTTTAATGAAGAACTCTTTTGCAAACCATGGCTTGAAGAGGGAGATAGAGTTTGGACAAGGGGGCGGCCATAGGAGAGCTTGGGAGAGCTTTGTTTCGGCTGGTTCTCCTCATGAGGTTGAAGATGAATTCTATACCTCCCAAGTGTCCCTTTAGGTGTCCAAAGGCTGAAGTTAGTGGAGCACTAAGGTAGGTTAATGATTATTTATTCTAAAGTTTCCAATTTCCCACATTTTCCTCATATCTTTTACTATTTAGATTATATACCACAATTTTAATTTTTTATGACATTTCCAAAGTGTAATATCATTTATTTTTAATGGACATTTAGGTCAAAAGGTATCTCAGGGTATCAAATAACCACAATGCCCCTATTAGGGTTGCATTCCCGATTTTTCGGTAACATCGAGTTTTGTCGTTTTCTCGATTTCTCATTTTTCTTTGTACTAATTAATTAATTTTTTTTTTGATATTTCTAATGACATTTATACTTCAAAAGATATTTATTTAAGTCTTAAAAATATTTTCCAGGGTTCCCAGCGGTCCAGGACTAGTCAACGGTCCATGCTGCAACTTCCCGGTGCGGTCACCCATCGCTAAGGTTTTCGGCTCGTTTAACTTGGTTTCATTTCATTGCTATTATTTTTTCTTTGTTTTTCTTGTATTTTCCTTTCTTGTATTTCATTATTTTATGTCTCCTCACTACTTTTAAATGTAGTTCTAGGCATCCTAGCTGTCCGGACAACACTGATCACCAGAACAGTAGAACGCACTACCGACCATAGGAGTGTTACAGATTTCCCATCTGTTTTTACTCATAATTTCCAAAATAAAGAACTTGTTCTCCATAATCCACTCCATAGCTCACTGTTCCTTCTGCATAAGCAACTTGTTGAGAAGTGTCAGAATATGATGAACTAACTAGCATACTTAAATATTCCATTTTCTTTATAAGCACATTTGTGAGTACATCAAATTTGGCATTAATCAACTTGAATGGATTAAGCTCATACATTTCTACAGCTTTTCTCTTTTGTTTTGGAGTTGGACCCCTTGGACTACTCCATATATGAGTGCTCTTTACTATCTTCTCCAACAGCTCATAAGTTTTATTCTCATGCTTCATGGTAAAATTCCCCTCTAGTTTGAACATCAATTATCCCTCTAATTGTGGGAGTAACATTGTGTAGAAATTATGATTAATCATCCATTTAGGAATGGTATGATATGGATATTATCTCTCTAACTCCTTCCATCTCATCCATGATTCATAAGGAGTTTTATCTTCTCTTGGTCCAAAAGCTGTCATCTGATTTCTCAACTCTTGAGTCTTTCCTATTAGGAAATATTGGACTAGAAATGCATCAATAAGCTTTTCCCAATTTGTGATAGAGTTGTGAGGAATTAAGCTAATTCAAAGCTCTATCCTTCAAAGCTTTATCATTCTCATTATTCTAATCATCTCCACCATTACCACCAATAAGAACTCTTTTTTCAGCCATTTCTATTTCTATTTTAACCACTCTCAAAGCTTTTTTTCTCTTTCTAGTATCTTTCTTGTTAGCTCTATAAAACTTCTCAATTTCACAATTGCATAAGAGAGATGCATCCCTTTTTCTTTAGGCTCTTCTCATAAAAGATCAAAAGGTACTTATAAAGAATAATAAAACACAAAGTAAAAAGAAGATAAAAAGAATAAAATCTTAAAATAACTAAAATAATTAAGAATTCAATCTTAAACAAAACAACTCCCTGGCAACAGTGCCAAAACCTTATACGGACTCACCACAAGTGCATGAGTTGTTAAAGCAATATAAAAAAATAGATATTATTCCCTCGAAGAGTTATATATAAATTTTTGATATAAAATGAACTATATTAACATTGTAATTTAATGAAACAAATGAAGAAATTAGAATTCAAAATTTAGAATGCAAAGTTCAATGCAAGAAATGACTAATTTAATAATTGACTAAATAAGAAAATAAGAGTATTCATAATGACAATTGATAAAATGAGATTTAACTAACAACTCAAAAGCAAAATTTCAAGCAATAATTGTCACACCTTATCCCTCTGTAAGGCATAACATGATCTCATAGAATACCTAATGAACTATCGAACTTCACCTACCGATAACTCATTAAGTACCCTACAAGGGATTTTAAAACAATTTTCTTACTTTTGTTAAGTGGTGAGCATTTGTTAGCCGGTATCAAACATTTAATTTAAGTTGGAAGCTAGTTGAAATTTTTGGCCCATTTTATTTTTCCGCAAATTTTATAAAAATTTTATTTTTCATTTGTATTTTGAGAAAAAAAAAAAAAAAAAAAAAAAAAAATAAAAAAGCACTTCCAATAATTTTCCTCAACAACTTCTTCAAATTCACAATTACTTCAATCAATTTCAACACATTTATCAACTCCCAAAATTCAAATCCACCATCATCAAATATCATTAATGAATTTCATTCAATTCAAAATAGATGCTACCATTCATATTTCATTAATGACAAAGTAATTTATATACACCATTGCAAAAATTTACATCAAAAGAAATTCAAAATAAATTTTATTACAAACTTTGCACAAGCTGCTCAAGACCGAATTTACATGTCCATACATTTATGTGCAATACATACATCAAAATAAATATTTATAGTTAAGGTATAAATTATACCCGATAACTTCAAGCTAATAGATCCTCACACCTCGTGATTCTCGATCTGCTCCTCTAGTCTCTATATCTGCGACAAAGAATAATAGCTATCACGAGTAATCTTGGACTCAGTGGTGCACAACATACTAAAATAATCTTTATGTAGAATTTAAATCACATTTATTCAAAAATTGAACTGAATATGAGAATTAAGTATAAAACATGAATTATGAGATTTTGATCTAAACAATTTCATTTCAAGAATCAAAACACATTTCACAAAACCCACAGTTAGATCATGCCATTCGAAACAAATATAATCTCAATAGCCAGAGGCTAAGGAGAAGTCACATCACAAGGCTAGCTAGCTCAAATATATGGATATCCATTCAAATCCTCTTCTACTGGCACACCTCAACACTTCTCCAGAGAAGGAATCAAAATTCGAAACTAATTACCCCCACTAGTCATGCTAGTGAGATGTTCAAATATATGGTCATGACACTGTGGTTTCAAAAATTATCTTAACAATTTGCTAAACATTGCCATTTCAAATATACTCAATAACTTTCAACAATTTAATTCAAAACATCATAAATAATGTCACAAATAAACTTTCAACAATTTAAAGCAAAAGTAAAATACATATTTCATTCACTTTATCAATGAATTTTAAGGCATGGAGATGTTGTGCACAAACCTCAAGCGAGTCGCCTTTTGGCCTTGACTCGGTTCCTCGGGTTCTTTCCCGGTATTCTTTTCAACTGAAATACATAATTTTACAGTGTTTCAGTACCATAACTTAACATAAATCCAAAAATAAATTTAACTTCACTTTTACCTAGCTCTAACGTGCTAAACTCAACGTTCTTGAAATTTTGTGTTTCGGGGTTACTATTCAAGTCAAATTGTTGACTTTCTAAGGCTTAATAGGCATGGGAATTCTAACTTCACCCACATACCACATTTTGGTCACTAAATTTATTGGTTTTGGTTGTTTATTCAAATTCTAAGTCTTTTAGGTAAATTTGATAATTTTCAGTTTTGGAGTCTAAGGTTGCATTGTTCCATTGGTCACTTTTCTGTTAGAATTTGATAAAATTTCCTTCATAGAAAATGTTCCCTATTGTCTTAAGTTTATTCTCCTTTTTGAATCACTCCAATTGGAGTTTTGTAGCTCAAGTTATAGCTATTTGAACCATGGATGCCGGATTGGATTCAACCCAGAATTCTGGATAATTTTTTATTCTGGCAGTTTTAGGTCACCAATTTTGGGTGGCCAAATGATCTGGTTAATGGCATAATTTGGGTTTGTGTTCTTCATAAAAGTTTTAGGTCTATGTCTAAACTGTCTACTGGTAAAATTTCAGGTCATTTTGACCTGTCTAGCTTATGTTATGGCCAAATAAACAAACACTGTTCATTTGGTCATTTTGTACAGGGCAGACTGTGATTTTCCAAGTTTGGTCAACTTGTTCACTAGGTTTTGGTTACTTTTTGGGCATGATTCCTAAATGAAAATTATGTCATTTAGTGTCTATTTTCATTCCCAATTGGTCTCATACCAATTGGACTTGTAAATTTTCATTTTTTGGTCCCTCAAAGGGACCTTGCTGGCAGCATGACCACAGTCAACCCGAATTTGGTTTGGGTTCAAACACTTCTAACACATTCTATTTGGTCACAATTGACCATTTCTCCCTTCAAACTAGGTCCAAGATATTATTTATCAATTTTTCACATTTTTGGTCTCTAAACCCTAAGTGTCCAAACCCTAATTCACCAATTCTTGCATTTAACCAATTCCATGCCTTTAACCATAGTCATTCAACTAATTAAGGTTCATATACCCATTCAAATAAATCAAACCATGCAAATCACCCTCCCCATCATGCTGTCCGAAATTTCAGTTTGGTCCTCCATAATTTATTTCATTTCATTTCATTAACTTCTAATGTAACACTCCCGTTTGCATAGCCTGGTAGATTTCACTGTTCCGATGACCGGTGTCGGTCCAGACAATTAAGGAGATTAGAGCCACACTTAAGACAACTTGAGAAGCCATAAACACAAATAATTAGTAATGTTTAATTAGTTAACTATAAATAAGAAAAACAGAACATAAGAAGTTAAACGAGCCGAGAGTCACAGCGATGAGTGACCTCCTCGGGAACGACTGCGAAGTCATTTTAAACTCAAATTTCGAATCGTAAAAAGTGACGCTGCGGTCCTTAAGACCCTTATGGACACAGTGGAAAAGAGAAAATCACGAAAAAGAACTGTTAAGCCAGTCAAATAATTAGGTCAGGGAGCCGGAAGAAATATTGGATTATTTACAAACCGGGATGAACCGGCGAGGGGCAATTTGGTCAATTGACCCCGAGAGCTGACTCCTGACCTAACTGTCAAATAAAAATGGAGAAAAAAAAATTTTGGAATCGAGAATTAAATTAAAGAACTAATAGAAAAAAATAAATAGAAAAAAAAAAGAAAGAAGTTAGAAAAGTCAAAGGTGATGACATCATGAATGATGTCATAAAAGATTAATTAAATTATTTTATTAATTTGGGAATTTTGGTCTTCAAAAAGGGATAAGATTAAAGGAAACAAAAGAAAAAAAAATTAGAAAAAGTCTTCTTCTTCCCTTGGTTGCCGCCCCATCCTTCCCCCATAAACCCTCCATGAAAATCCTTCATTTAAGCCTACATCTAAGCTTAAATTCCTTCACCCAAACTACATAACTCCCTTAAATACCTCACTAGACCTTGCAATCTCAACTTAAGCACAAGAAAGAAAGAAGAAAAGGAGAGGAAAATTGAAGATTTAGAGTCCAAAGCAAAGATTAGTGTGCTAACTTTCAATTTTCTACTTCAAATGCATGTTTAGGTATTTAAGTGAGCTTAGAACTTGATTAAATGAAACAAATATGGGGAAGGACCATTGCTGAAATTTTGGCCTGGTTGAAGGGAGTATGAATTGCATGAATTAAATGAGTTAAAATGAGTTTAAAAGACTTAATTAGTTGAATGATGATAGTTTGGAATTTTGAATTTGTTAATGGCAACAAAGTAGTGAAATTAGGGTTTGAATGCTAGGGTTTATGAACCAAATTTTGGAGAAATGCTTAAATGATGACTTTGGTCTATTATGAGATGAAAAATGGTCAATAATGACCAAAAGAGATGTGTGGGAATTGTTGGAATGAAAACCAAATTCGTAGGTCAAATGGTCATGTTGCTAGCAGCATGACCAAACCAACTTTGAAGGACCAAAACGGAAATTTTATAGGTCCAATTGATATGCCACCAATTGGAGATGAAAATAGACATAAAATAGCACAATTTTCATTAAAGAACCATGGCCAAAAACTAACTAAAACTTGGTGAACAAATTGACCAAAGTGAAATGAGAGTAGGCTGCCACTGCACCAAACTGACCAAATGAACAGTAACTGTTAATTTGGTCATAACTCGAGCTAGGAAGGTCAAATTGACCTAAAATGTTACCAGCAATTAGATAAGGTATAGATCTAAAACTGTTATGAAGAACACCACCCCAAATTATGCCATTAACCCATTCAAATTATTGAGCAAAGTTGAGTTACCAAACCTGCAACTCTGCAGAATTTCTATTGAGCAGTAATGTTTGAAGGGTTATAACTCTCTCTACAAAACTCCGATTTAGGCGATTCTTGAACCGATGGAAACCTAAGACATAGTAGAACATTTCATATGAAGAAATTTAGACCAAATTATGAACTTAACTTAATCAAATTACTGACCAAAGTTGGATCAAAATCTGCCAGAACCCAAAATCTCAGCATGAACAGTGCACGTGAACAGTAATTTTATTTTGGCCATACCTTGAGTTACAAAACTCCGATTGAGGTGATCCAAAAATGAGAATACACTTAAGACAATAAGAAACATTTTCTATGAAGGAAGTTTTGTCAAATTCCAACAGTAGATTGACCAATGGAATAGTACAACTTAGAACTCCAAAACTGAAAATTGGCAATTTTGCCAAAATGACTTAAGCTTTGAGAAAATGACCAAAACCAACAAGTTTAATGGCCAAAATGTGGTATGTGGGTGAAGTTGGAGTTTCCATACCTATTAAGCCTTAAAAAGTCAACAATTTGACTTGAATAGTGCAGTGAATAGTAACCCGAAACACAAAAATTTCGAGAACGTCGAATTTAACACGTTAGAACTAAGTAAATGTGAAGTTAAATTTATTTTGGATTTGTGTTAAGTTCTAGTACTGAAACATTGTAAAATTGTGTGTTTCAGTTGAAAAGAATATCGGGAAGGAACCCGAGGAACCGAGTCGAGGCTAAGAGGCGACTCGCTTGAGGTTTGTGCACAACATCACTATGCTTTAAAATGTGTTGATAAAGTGAATGAAATATGTATTTGACATTTGCTTTGAATTATTGAGAATTTATTTGTGACATTAGTTATGATTTTTTGACTTAAATTGTTGGAAGTTATTGTGTATATTTGAAATGACAATGTTTAACAAATTGTTAAGATAAGTTTTGAAACCACAGTATCATGACCATATATTTGAACACCTCACTAACACGATTAGTGGGGGTAATTAGTTTCGAATTTTGATTCCTTCTCTGGAGAAGTGTTGAGGTGTGCCAGTAGAAGAGGATGTGAATGGATATCCATATATTTGAGCTAGCTAGCCTTGTGATGTGATTTCTCTTTAGCCTCTGGCTATTGAGATTCTATTTGTTTCGAATGGCATGATCTAACTGTGGGATTTATGAAACGTGTTTTGATACTTCGAAATGAACTTGGTTTACATTAAAACCTCATAATTCATGTTTTGTGTTTAATGTTCATGTTTAGTCAAATTTTTGGAATAAACGTGATTTATATTTTGCATAAAAATTATTTTAGTATGTTGTGTACCACTGAGTCCTAGTACTCAGCGATAGCTTCTATTGCTGTCGCAGATACAGAGACTAGAGGAGCAGCAGACTGAGCTGCTGAGGTGTGAGGAGCCATCAGCTTAAAGTCTTTTGGTATAATTTATACCCTAATTGTAAATATTTCTTTTGATGTATGTATTGCATATAAATGTATGGACATGTAAATGGGTTTTGAGCAGCTTGTACAAAAATTTGTATGAAGTTTGTAATAAAGTTTAGTTGTATTTCTTTTTATGTAAATTTTGTAAGAATGTATAGATATTGTGTTGTCACTAATGAAATGTATTGCTAGTATGTTGAGAAATTTATTGAGTTTGATTGTGAAATTTGAAGTAGTGGTTGAGAAAATTTTTAGAAGTGCTTTTTACAGGTATTTGAAGAACGGTTTTCTCAAAATACAGAGGAAACTCTGTCAAAATTTTTATAGAATTTGCGGAAAACTAAAATGGACCAAAATATTAACTAGTTTTAATTTCAACTAAATGTTTTAAGTACTTACTAGAAAATGCTCACCACTTGTCAAAAATAAGAAAATTGTTTTAAAATCCCTTGTAGGGTACTTAATGAGTTATCGGTAGGTGAAGTTCGGTAGTTCATTAGGTATTCTACGGGATCATGTTATGCCTTACAGAGGGGTAAGGTGTGACATGTTTTAGTGGTATCAGAGCAAATTTTTGAAGTATGTTTTAACTTATGAATTTGTGTCTTTCCTTGTTAAGTACAACTGCTCAATGTCCATTTTTGTTACATACAGTGCATTACATCATGAATATGAACTAACGGAGGAAAATCTCCTTGTGTTACTTGTTCAGAGATACCTAGCTGATCGAAATGAAAGAAGGGGATCGCTCAGTTGAGCAGTCTGTTGAAGCTGAGGCACAAAGGGAAGCCCGGCTTTGCGAGAATGTCGATGGGTCAAGACACCACCCACAAATGCCACGATTCCTGCACACCGCGCATGCAGATGGTCGCGATGTTTGACAAATGGTGAGGTATGCCTGCTCAAGCTCCACCACAACCACCTGTGGCACAACCATTGCCTCCAGCCAGATAGTATGATAAGTTATTGAAGTATGGGGTTGCAGAATTTAAGGGTACAGTGGACCCTTTAGAGGCAGAGCAATGGCTTGAAAGAATGGACAGAGTATTTAAGAAGCTACATTGCCAAGATGAACTGAAGTTTGAGTACTCTGTGTCGCTACTACAAGGGGATGCATATGATTGGTGGAAAACCATCCCCCACAGCCTAGCTGAACCACCAGTGTTGACCTGGGATGACTTCATCAGAGAATTCTGACAGAAATACATCCCAGATGCATATGTTGATCAGAAATTACAAGAATTTTTTAGTCTGAAACAAGGGAACCGATCGGTGGCAGAGTATAAGAGGGAGTTCTCCCGCCTGAGTCACTTTGCAGGGAGTCTCCTTACTACCAGCAAGGCAAGATGCAAGAGATTTGAGACGGGTTTGAAGCCCAGCATAACGATGCAAGTTGTGGGATTTCAACACAGCAACTTCTCAGACCTTATGTCGCAAGCACTTGAATTGGAGAGAATTGAATCAGAAGTAACCCCAGGGAAAGAAAAATCAGAAAAAGCTGAGAAATCAGAAAAAGACAAGGGGGAAAAATCAGTTGAACAGAGTTCTGGTGCTACCTCTGGAAAGAGAAAGAAGTTTAGTGGACCCAGCAGGGGTCGAGGTGGAAGAATCAGTAGGGGCCGATTCTCCGGACAGAGACCCTCTAGGTCCAGTCGGCCATCAGCGAGGATCATATTCGCCGCCCTGTGAGACTTGTGGCAAGATTCATGGGGAGTGTTCTGGGCCACCGGAGCTGCTTTAATCAGGAGGCAAGGGCCATATAGCTAAAGACTATACTAGTGCTCCGAAATATGGTCCAGCTCCTACTACAGCCGAGGGATCTATTCAGAGTCCTGCTCCCAGAGGTTCACAGTCTGTTGGCAGAGGAAGAGGCAGAGGTAGAGGCAATACTTTAGGCAGTCAAGGCACAATTGGTCAATCATGTAACACCCCTAAGTTCGGTAGTGCGTTCTACTATTCCGGTGACCAGTGTTGTCCGGACAGCTAGGATGCCTAGAACTACACTTCAATATGAGTGAGGAGACATAAAATAATGAAATACAAGAAAATAAAATACAAGAAAAACAAAGGAAAAATAATAGCAAAGAAATGTAACCAAGTTAAGCGAGCCGAGAACCCTAGCGATTGGATCATGACAGGAAGTCACGGCGTGGACCGTTGACTAGCCTCGGATCATGGGAACCACGGAAAACATTTTTTGGACCTAAATAGACCCTTATTGAAGAATAAATATCATTAGGAAGTTCAAAGAAAAATTAAATAATTAGTACAAAGAAAAGTGAGAAATCAAAAAGCACAAAACCGATTATTCTTGAAAAATCGAATGCAACCCGAGCAGGCATTATGGTCATTTGACATCGAATTGTCTTTTGACCTAAATGTCCATTGAAAATAAATAATATTACACTTAGAAAATAAAATGAAAAATTAATTTGGGGGTACCTAATATAAATAGCCAAAAGTGGAGTGAAAATTGTGTAAATAACACATTTAACTTATTATATGATTTAATAAGTGAAGTGGACCACTAAAGGAATAAACTAAGGATAATGGGGCAGGTGTACACCCATTATACCATCTGCATTTCATCTTCCTCATTTGGATTCAAACTTGCCGAAATGGAGAGCTAAGGAAGAACTCCATGGGCGTTTTCATGCAAGCTTCATCTAACCCCTCACTTCACTTCTAATCACTTAGGTTCCTTCATTAAAGATTGTCTACACATCATAAGGAAGAGCTTGATACCAAAATTAAGAAGTTTAATCAAGGTTTGGCAAGTTCCAAACATAAGGTAAGTTTGTATTTTGGAAAATTGCTTTGTTAAACTTTGTGTTCATGTTATGGGTGTTGATTTTGTGAAGAAAAATTTCAAGTTTGAGAAGCTATTGATATGTTCATTTTGGACAGCCATGGAGTTATGTATTTGATGAAATATTTGTATATATATTTGATGAGAAATGATGTTGGTTAGGGTGATTTAATATCCTAGTAAATTATTCCATATGTATATGGTGATTTTTGCACTTGGATGGAAATTTATGAATTGTAGGACACTTTGGTGTTGAGGAAGCTTTTCGGCAGCCTTGGGATTCTTGGATAAATGTATGTGTTCATGATGGTGTTGGCAGAAATATTGACATTAAGGTTGATGGATATGTATATAGATTGATTGTGTAAAGTGTATGTAAGAACTAGTAAGGTTTAGGTGTATATGTGATTGTATTTAGACTTTGTAAATGTGAGTTTTAATTGGTGTATTAAGGATGTTTGTAATCTGCCCAAAGTGATGTTAATGTAAAGTGGAATATGGTTTTGGTAATGTACCAAAGCAGAATTAGTAAGGAAGTGAACATATAGTAAGGTAAGTGTGTAATTGATGTATGTTTAAGTAAGGTAGTTAAGGGCAGTATGCATTTTAGTCAATAACTTTAATTGTGTAACCTCAATTGGTATGAGACCAATAGGAGGTGAAACTAGGACAAAATGTGCCAACTTTCATTGACAAAGCATACCAAAATTCTGCTTGCAAGGTGACATGAAAAATGACCAATTCGGATTAAGTGCAATTGAAACCTGAAAACTGACCAATTTGGCAGCAGTTAGTGTATAGGCCATAACTCACTCAAAACAGGTCCAATTGACCTGAAAGTTTAACCATGAATAGATAAGACCCATACCTACAAGTCTTATGAAGACACCAAAGCCCAGAAATGACCATAAGTAAGTCAAAAAGCTTGCACAAGTTCGGGTCCAAAAACTGGCCGAACCAAAGTTGACAAAATTTGACCTAAAATGACCTAATTTGATGCCATTTGACCAGCAATAGTAAAATGACCATAACTTGGTCTACATAACTTGGATTGACCTGAAATTTTGCCCCGCGTGCAATAAGACATAGATCTACAAGTTTTTAGTTTTGACTGAAACCCGAAAACCGAGGGAACTAGGTCGTCCGGCTAGGTCAAACTAGTATCCCGAAATCCAACAAGTTGCATTAAAATGCACTAAACAAGGAAATGAGTTTGGTAAAACGTACCAACCCTAAAACCCTATCGAATGTGACATATTAATGACACTAAACCCTAATTTACCTAAAACGCATCGAGGGTCGGTATATTAGGTGATTGAGCAAATAATAGCCTTCAGTGAATTAATTATCGAACATTATCGTTAGAGACAATTTAATTTAGTACTGAAACACTTCAAATTGTGTTTCTCAGTTACCAAAGACTCAGGAAAAGGGAAGGAAACACTGAGTCCAGACCAGGAGACAATTATCAGAGGTTTGTGCACAACTAGTTTTCAACTGATTTTACTCTGAATAAGATTTCATATGATTAATTGTATGTTATTGATTTAAATTGTGTTTGTGCACAACAGTATTTCTTTTGAATTTTTCAATTGAAATGAATTATGACTATTTGTACATTATTATTTTAAATTGTGGAAATGTGTTTGAATGGATATTTATTGCTTGAAAAGCATTGTAAATGATTTGATGGATACTATTGATTGAAAAGCACTGTAAATGGTTTTTGTGGAAATTAAAGATAATTATGAATTGTGTTGCCATTTTGTGAATGAAATTATAACTTTGGAAATTTATTGGATTCTCACGAATCATTTGAATAAAATGTTTGGAATTGATTTTGTGTTCACACTTAGCATGACAAAGATCATATCATTCCTTCTCCTTTTATGGAGTTGTGATCGTTTATTTTCCTTCTCCATTTATGGAGTCGTGATCGTTATTTTTCTCCTCTCTGGTTTACCAGTTGAGGTGATCAGATGAGTACTCATTATATAGCTAGCTCCCTTCCTCATTGATTTCGATTAGTGGGGTTGTGATTGCTTTGTCGTGGTGTACAACGTGGCATTGATCGGAAATTTGTGTCATGGCTTAAATTGTGAATGAATTGGCAACACTGTATTCTTAACTTATTCGACTAAATTGTGTTGTTATGCGATTTGATAATTTGTGAAATGAAGTTTAAATTCTTATTGACATTTACTGTCTTTCGAATTTAACTATGTTTTGATTATTGAGATTATTGTGATATTGTGCTAAATTCCTTATGACAGTATTGTCTTGAATTTAACTATGGTTTTTAAGTATCCATTATTTATTTGAATTATGAATTTTGATTTAAATTTGTATTTAGTTAATGTTGTGCACCACTGAGACATTGTCTCAGCGATAGCTTTTTATTGCTGTTGCAGGTAGACAGACAAACAGGGCAGCAGACTAGGCTGCTAGTACCTCTAGCGAGGGACTACCGGGTATAATGAGTATACCAATATTTTGTATTTTGTAATGTAATGTATGTTCACTGTATGTACATATTGTTGTTGATTTTGAGAAGTTGTAAATAAAAATTGTACATTGAAGTTGCAAAATAATTATGAGTTATTTTGGCTTGTAAAAATTATATTACATTTCTTTTACCTCAGTCTTTGAAGAATTACTATGTATTTGAGTTGAGAAATGTGTTGTGTTGAGAAAATGTTGGAGTTGAGATTTGGAAATATATTGAAGTGCTTTTTACAGGTTTTCTGAAGAACTGTTTTATCCAAAATACAGATGGCACTCTGCCAAAATTTTTACAGAAATTCCAAATAATTCAAATGTGTTAGTTCTATCACTTCAGTTCACAAAAGTTTTTAACACCTGTAAATAGTGCTCACCACTGTAAAAGAAGTAAGAAAAGTTTTTAAAATCCCTTGTAGTATATTTAATGGGTCATCAGTAGACGGAGTTGGTAATTCATTAGGTATACTACGGGATCATGTTATGCCTTACAGAGGGGTAGGGTGTGACATGTTTTAGTGGTATCAGAGCAAAGTTTTTAAATTCTGTTTTCACCTGTTACTTGAATATTCTTTCTTCATAGTACAACTGCTCAATATCATTGTTTGATACATACAGTACATTACATTATAAATATGCACTAACGGGAGGAAATCTCCTTGTGTTATTTATTTAGGAGATCTAAAATCCTCACATTGACTATGGAAGAGGGTGATCGTTCAGTCGATCAATCTATAGAGGCTGAGGTGCAAGGGGATGCCCCAGGCCTACATAATGTTAGTGGTTGAAGACTAGCCCCCGCGATCTGCAGATTCCTTTCGATTCGCTCGAGATGGCTGCAATGTTCCAACAAATGGCTGGTAATGTGCCTACTCAAGTCCCAATACAGACACCAGTGGTACAACCACAATCTCCTACTAGGCAGTATGACAAATTGATGAAGTATGGGGCTACAGAGTTCAAAGGGACAGTAGATCCTCTAGAAGCTGAACAATGGTTAGAAAGGATGGATAGGGTATTCAAGAAATTGCATTGCATGGAGGAGCTCAGATTTGAATACTCTGTATCTTTGTTACAAGGAGATGCTTATGATTAGTGGAAAACCATTCCCCACAGTCTGGTAGAACCAGCAGTATTAACATGGAATGATTTTCTCAGGGAATTCAGACAGAAATATGTCCCTGATGCTTATGTAGACTAGAAGTTACAAGAATTCCTAAGTCTGAAACAGGGGAACAGATCAGTGGCTGAGTATGAAAGAGAATTTTCTCGCCTTAGCCATTATGCAGTGAGTCTACTCTCTACCAGCAGGGAGAGATGCAAGAGGTTTGAAACTGGCTTGAAGCCCAGTATCAGATTACAAGTAGTCGGCTTCAAACATACTAACTTCTCTGAACTTGTTTCTCAAGCTCTAGAGTTAGAAAGAATTGAGTCCAAGTCGCTCCTGAGAAAAGAGATCGAGAAGACAGAGAAAGAGGGAAAATCAGAGAATGAGTTCCAGTGGTCCCACCGGAAAGAGGAAGAACTATGAGGGACACAGCAGAGGTGGCAAGAAGTCTGGTAGGGGAAGACATTCAAGACAGAAACCTCCTCTATCTGGTCAGCAAAGTACCGAAGGTTCCTACCATTCCCGCCAATGTGAAAATTGTGGAAGATATCATGGTGGGATATGCTACAAGGCTATTAGAGCCTGTTATAATTGTGGAGGCACAGGACATTTTGCCAAGGACTGCACCAGTAGTCACAGAGTTGGACCACCTCCTACTACTGCAGAAGGGTCAGTTCAGAGCCCTGTCACCAGAAGCTCACAACCACCTAGCAGAGGTAGAGGTAGAGGCAGGGGTAGAGGTAGCCCAGCAGGCAGCCAAGGCACGGTAAAACATTCAGAGCAAGACAGTGCTCCGGTTAGAATCTATGCAATGAGACAGAGGGAAGAGGCCGAGACATCTGACGTTGTGGCTGGTACCTTCTCAACTTTTAACCAAGATGTGTTTGTGTTATTTGATCCGGGTTTTACCCATTCTTATGTGAGTGCTAGCATCATTGATTGCATTGTTGTTCCATGTACAAAAATGGACTTTGAGGTGCTAGTAACAAGTCCGCTAGGACAGGAGGTCAGGGAAATAAATTTTGATACATTAGTGATTAGTCCTTTAGGATAGGGATTGTGATAATAAGTGAAATTAGTTTTGGAAGAGTTTATCGGCGAAAAGTATTTCCTGACACACCATAAATTATAAAGCTAATTGGCAAGCCTATTTAATGTAAAGCAAGAGGACGTAAAAGTAAGTTACAGTAATAGAATTGCTCTAGATGAAGGCAGAGATGTTACTGTTAGTAATTGTTAATGGATATTGTAATCAGAATAAGTTCAGATATCAGTGAATTCGAAAAGGACAAAGGATAGGAAAGTTTGATCTATTGGGATGTATTGTAGTAACTATGCAATGTTCTTGATTGTTTATACTGTAAACTGCAGATTATAGTACTAACTTGAGATTATTGTGTAGAGATACGTACTATCTGATAGTACACCTAGATGAGGATAGTTGCCAACGGCATCTGTTTTTGTATAGTTATGCCAGGACATAATTTAATTGTTAGAAATAAGTTTGAAAATCCTACATAGGGATCTAAAACTCAAAAGTTAGAATATCGAAAGGTTATAGTTCGATACAAAAGAAAGTAAGTTATAAAATATTGACAGATAAAAAGAGTTATGGAAGTAGAGATTTGAACAGTTGATTCATATATAACAAAGAAATATTACTAATGTGAGGAAGACTATGGACCAGAATGGTCAGAGGACCAATGACTAGATGAATGATTCTAACATGACCTCAAGGGTCATTCAAGAAGGAACATGAATCGAAATATTAGACAGGACAATAGTAAGAGGAGATTAGTGTTATACAAAAAAATTAAACGTTGTATTAGATTGTTAAAAGTCCTATTCAAATTTGAGGAAAAGAAGATTATACGATCGTATAGAAAGGAGAAAATAAACGTATGACTATTGTAAGATGGCTATTGGGTAAAATTTTGTAGACGAAATTTATTTAAGGGGGGGAGAATTGTAACACCCCTAAGTTCGGTAGTGCATTCTACTGTTCCGGTGACCAGTGTTGTCCGGACAGCTAGGATGCCTAGAACTACACTTCAATATGAGTGAGGAGACATAAAATAATGAAATACAAGAAAAGAAAATACAAGAAAAACAAAGAAAAAATAATAGCAAAGAAATGTAACCAAGTTAAGCGAGCCAAGAACCCTAGCGATAGGTGACCGCACCGGGAAGTCACGGCGTGGACCGTTGACTAGCCCTGGACTGTGGGGAACCCTGGAAAACATTTTTAGGACTTAAATAGACCCTTATAGAAGAATAAATGTCATTAGGAAGATCAAAGAAAAATTAAATAATTAGTACAAAGAAAAGTGAGAAATCGAAAAACAGACAAAACCCGGTATTACCGAAAAATCGGGATTGCAACCCGAATAGGGGCATTATGGTCATTTGACATCCCGAATTGTCTTTTAACCTAAATGTCCATTGAAAATAAATAATATTACACTTAGAAAATAAAATGAAAAATTAATTTGGGGGTACCTAATATAAATAGCCAAAAGTGGAGTGAAAATGGTGTAAATAACACATTTAACTTATTATATGATTTAATAAGTGGAAGTGGACCACTAAAGGAATAAACTAAGGATAATGGGGCAGGTGTACACCCATTATACCATCTGCATTTCATCTTCCTCATTTGGATTCAAACTTGCCGAAATGGAGAGCTAAGGAAGAACTCCATGGGCGTTTTCATGCAAGCTTCATCTAACCCCTCACTTCACTTCTAATCACTTAGGTTCCTTCATTAAAGATTGTCTACACATCATAAGGAAGAGCTTGATACCAAAATTAAGAAGTTTAATCAAGGTTTGGCAAGTTCCAAACATAAGGTAAGTTTGTATTTTGGAAAATTGCTTTGTTAAACTTTGTGTTCATGTTATGGGTGTTGATTTTGTGAAGAAAAATTTCAAGTTTGAGAAGCTATTGATATGTTCATTTTGGACAGCCATGGAGTTATGTATTTGATGAAATATTTGTATATATATTTGATGAGAAATGATGTTGGTTAGGGTGATTTAATATCCTAGTAAATTATTCCATATGTATATGGTGATTTTTGCACTTGGATGGAAATTTATGAATTGTAGGACACTTTGGTGTTGAGGAAGCTTTTCGGCAGCCTTGGGATTCTTGGATAAATGTATGTGTTCATGATGGTGTTGGCAGAAATATTGACATTAAGGTTGATAGATATGTATATAGATTGATTGTGTAAAGTGTATGTAAGAACTAGTAAGGTTTAGGTGTATATGTGATTGTATTTAGACTTTGTAAATGTGAGTTTTAATTGGTGTATTAAGGATGTTTGTAATCTGCCCAAAGTGATGTTAATGTAAATTGGAATATGGTTTTGGTAATGTACCAAAGCAGAATTGGTAAGGGAAGTGAACATATAGTAAGGTAAGTGTGTAATTGATGTATGTTTAAGTAAGGTAGTTAAGGGCAGTATGCATTTTAGTCAATAACTTTAATTGTGTAACCTCAATTGGTATGAGACCAATTGGAGATGAAACTAGGCACAAAATGTACCAACTTTCATTGAGAAAGCATACCAAAATTCTGCTTGCAAGGTGACATGAAAAATGACCAATTCGGATTAAGTGCAATTGAAACCTGAAAACTGACCAATTTGGCAGCAGTTAGTTTTTAGGCCATAACTCACTCAAAACAGGTCCAATTGACCTGAAATTTTAGCCATGAATATTAAGACCCATACCTACAAGTCTTATGAAGACACCAATGCTCAAAAATGACCAGAAGTAAGTCAAAAGCTTGCACAAGTTCGGGTCCAAAAACTGGCCGAACCAAAGTTGACCAAATTTGGCCTAAAATGACCTAATTTGATGCCATTTGACCAGCAATAGTAAAATGACCATAACTTAGTCTACATAACTCGGATTGACATGAAATTTTGCCCCGCGTGCAATAAGACATAGATCTACAAGTTTGTAGTTTTGACTAAAACCCGAAAACCGAGGGAACTAGGTCGTCCGGCTAGGTCAAACTAGTATCCCGAAATCCAGCAAGTTGCATTAAAATGCACTAAACAAGGAAATGAGTTTGGTAAAATGTACCAACCCTAAAACCCTATCGAATGTGACATATTAATGACACTAAAACCTAATTTACCTAAAACGCATCGAGGGTCGGTATATTAGGTGATTGAGCAAATAATATCCTTCAGTGAATTAATTATCGAACATTATCGTTAGAGACAATTTAATTTAGTACTGAAACACTTCAAATTGAGTTTCTCAGTTACCAAAGACTCAGGAAAAGGGAAGGAAACACTAAGTCCAGACCAGGAGACAATTATCAGAGGTTTGTGCACAACTAGTTTTCAACTGATTTTACTCTGAATAAGATTTCATATGATTAATTGTATGTTATTGATTTAAATTGTGTTTGTGCACAACAGTATTTCTTTTGAATTTTCAATTGAAATGAATTATGACTATTTGTACATTATTGTTTCAAATTATGGAAATGTGTTTGAATGGATATTTATTGCTTGAAAAGCATTGTAAATGATTTGATGGATACTATTGATTGAAAAGCATCAGTAAATGGTTTTGTGAAAATTAAAGATAATTATGAATTGTGTTGCCATTTTGTGAATGAAATTATAACTTTGGAAATTTATTGGATTCTCACGAATCATTTGAATAAAATGTTTGGAATTGATTTTGTGTTCACACTTAGCATGACAGTATCATATCATTCCTTCTCCTTTTATGGGGTTGTGATCGTTTATTTTCCTTCTCCATTTATGGAGTCGTGATCGTTTATTTTTCTCCCTCTCTGGTTTACCAGTTGAGGTGATCGGATGAGTACTCATTATATAGCTAGCTCCCTTCCTCATTGATTTCGATTAGTGGGGTTGTGATTGCTTTGTCGTGGTGTATAATGCGGCATTGATCGGAAATTTGTGTCATGGCTTAAGTTGTGAATGAATTGGCAACACTGTATTCTTAACTTATTCGACTAAATTGTGTTGTTATGCGATTTGATAATTTGTGAAATGAAGTTTAAATTCTTATTGACATTTACTGTCTTTCGAATTTAACTATGTTTTGATTATTGAGATTATTGTGATATTGTGTTAAATTCCTTATGTGATATTGTCTTGAATTTAACTATGGTTTTAAGTATCCACTATTTATTTGAATTATGAATTGTGATTTAAATTTGTATTTAGTTAATGTTGTGCACCACTGAGACATTGTCTCAGCGATAGCTTTTTATTGCTGTCGCAGGTAGACAGACAGACAGGGCAGCAGACTAGGCTGCTAGTACCTCCAGCGAGAGACTACCGGGTATAATGAGTATACCAATATTTTGTATTTTGTAATGTAATGTATGTTCACTGTATGTACATATTGTTGTTGGTTTTGAGCAGTTGTAAATAAAAATTGTACATTGAAGTTGCAAAATAATTATGAGTTATTTTGGCTTGTAAAAATTGTATTACATTTCTTTTACCTCAGTCTTTGAAGAATTACTATGGATTTGAGTTGAGAAATGTGTTGTGTTGAGAAAATGTTGGAGTTGAGATTTGGAAATATATTGAAGTGCTTTTTACAGGTTTTCTGAAGAACTGTTTTATCCAAAATACAGATGGCACTCTGCCAAAATTTTTACAGAAATTCCAAATAATTCAAATGTGTTAGTTCTATCACTTGACCACAAAAGTTTTTAACACCTGTAAATAGTGCTCACCACTGTAAAAGAAGTAAGAAAAGTTTTTAAAATCCCTTGTAGTGTATTTAATGGGTTATCAGTAGACGGAGTTGGTAATTCATTAGGTATACTACGGGATCATGTTATGCCTTACAGAGGGGTAGGGTGTGACAAGTCAGGACAAGGAAGTGCTTCAACCAGAATCTACACAATGAGACAGCGAGAAGAGGCTGAGACTTCCGATGTGGTAGCCGGTACATTCTCTATCTCCGATCAAGAAGTATTTGTATTGTTTGATCCGGTTCAACCCATTCATATGTTAGTGCTAGCATAGTCGGTTCACTTGCATTCCATGTGTGCAAATGAGTTTTGAAGTGCTAGTAACTAGTCCGTTAGGACAAGAGGTCCAGTTAATAATTTATAGAGACGCCCTTTGGTGATCCAAGGACATGTTTTCCCGTCGACTTGATTGAAATGCCCTTGAGAGTATGATATCATCTTGGGCATGGATTGGTTAGCGGGCATCACGCCATGATTGGATCAGATCAAGATAGTCACTTTTGGTCTCCTTTGTACAATGATGTGGTAATACATGGAGAGAGGCATTTATCGCCATCAAACATCATTTCACTGCACTAGCCGAAGGATGATCGAAGGGGTGTGAAGCATACTTGGCACATGTGATAGACACCCAAGTGGGGAGTCCAAAGACGAGGACATCCCTCACTGTATGTGATTTTCCTGATGTGTTTCTTGATGAATTGCCAGGATTACCTCCAGAAAGAGAGGTGCAGTTTGAAATTGATGTTATGCCTGGTGTGGACCCAATTTCCATAACGCCATATAGAATGGCACATGTAGAATTAAAAGAGTTAAAAGTACAATTGCAAGAATTGCTCGACAAGGGCTTTATCCGCCCGAGTGTGTCACCTTGGGGAGCACCAGTATTGTTTGTAAAGAAGAAAGATGGCACTCTCCGGTTATGCATTGACTATCGGCAGTTGAATAAGGTGACAATAAAGAACAGATATCCATTGCCACGTATTAATGACTTGTTTGATCGGTTGAGGTGCGGTGTGTTCTCCAAAATTGACCTGAGATCAGGTTATTATCAGCTGAAAGTACAAGAGCAGAGTATTCCTAAAACTGCCTTCAGAACCCGATATGGCCATTATGAATTCCTAGTCATGCCATTCGGGTTAACTAATGCTCCGGCTGCTTTTATGGATCTGATGAACACTATCTTCAGACCATACCTCGACCAGTTTGTTGTGGTATTTATAGATGATATATTGGTCTATTCGAGGAATGCAGAAGAGCATGATAGACATCTGCAGATTGTACTACAGACTTTGAGAGAGAAACAACTATATGCTAAATTGTCGAAGTGTGAATTTTGGCTGAAGGAGATATCCTTTTTGGGGCATGTAGTATCAGAAGAGGGCATTAAGGTAGATCCAAGTAAGATTAAAGCTGTCCTTAATTGGAGGCCACCCAGAAATGTCACAGAGATTCGCAGTTTTCTGGGTTTAACTGGATACTACCGTAGATTTGTGAAGGGATTCTCCATGTTGGCATCTCCATTAACCAAGCTGCTTAGAAAGGATGTGAAATTTCAGTGGACGAACAAATGCCAGCAAATTTTTGATGAATTGAAAAGATGTTTGTGAGGCTCAGTCCGACTTTACCCACACCGGGTAAAGAATATCTGATTCTGATGATGCTTCTCACAATGGGTTAGGTTGTGTGTTGATGCAAGATCGAAATGTCATTGCCTATGCATCACGCCAGCTAAAACCGCATGAGAGGAATTATCCGACACATGATTTGGAGCTTGCAGCTATCGTGTTTGCTATTAAGATCTGGAGACACTATTTATATGGGGAAAAGTGTTACATCTATACAGATCATAAGAGTTTAAAGTATTTGGGCACCCAGAAAGAGCTGAATTTGAGACAGAGGAGATGGTTAGAGTTGATAAAAGACTACGATTGTCTGATAGACTATCAGCCAGGGAAAGCTAATGTTGTGGCTGACGCCCTAAGTCGCAAGACTATGGCAAGTCTACGGGTTACTCCTTTGTCTTTGGTACATGAGTTAAGATCATTGCATGCCAGCTTAGAGATTAATGATGATGGGCGACAAGCTTGCATGGCATGTACAAAACGGTGTTGATTGATCGATTAGAATGGTCGCTCGGAATGATCGTATCGAAAGTTGGTGGAAGAAGTCAGGCAGGGCAAGAAACCAGAATTCTCAATCAGAGATGACAGTCTACTGCTACACCAGGGCAGAATATGTGTTCCCAATGATGTTGAATTGAGGAAGATCATTTTGAAGGAAGCACATGAGTCTCCTTTTGCCATGCACCCTGGTGGCACAAAAATGTATAGGGGGCTAAAGGAGCATTACTGGTGGATGGGTATGAAACGAGATGTGGCAGAGTTTGTATCCAAATGCCTAACTTGTCAACAAGTAAAGGCAGAGCATCAAGTACCCACTGGGTTGTTACATCCACTACCAGTGCCCGAATGGAAATGGGAAAGAATAACGATGGATTTTGTGATGGGACTTCTGAGGACACAGAAGAGTCATGATGCAGTATGGGTCATTGTCGACAGACTAACTAAGTCTGCTCATTTTCTGCCAGTCCGGATGGATTATAGTTTGGAAAGATTGGCCAAGGTATACATCGATGAGATTGTGAGACTGCATGGAGTGCCAGTATCCATCGTGTCAGACAGAGATCCTAGGTTCACTTCTAGATTCTGGGGTAGTCTTCAGAGAGCCCTAGGAACTAGATTGAACTTGATCGCATTCCACCCATGCAGAGATGGCGACCGAGAGGGTAATTCGGATCTTGGAGGACATGCTACGTGCTTGTGTGATTGAGTTTGAGGCGGTTGGGATACACACTTGCCTTTGATTGAGTTTTCTTACAACAACGGCTACCAATCAAGCATTGGAATGCCTCCATATGAAGCTTTGTATGGCGAAAATGTAGAACCCGTTGTGTTGGGATGACGTGGGTGAAAGAAAGATGATTGGACCAAATCGTTAAAGAATCAAGAGAAAATCGGGGTGATTAGAGGTCGACTTAAGACCGCATCGGACCGTCAAGTCCTACATTGATTTGAAAAGAAGGGATATTCAGTATGCAGTGGGTGAGAAAGTTTTCCTCAAAGTTTCCCCTTGGAAGAGAATTATAAGATTCGGCAGAAAGGGAAAACTGAGTCCTTGTTTCATTGGGCCATATGAGGTTTTAGAAAGAGTGGGTCCTTTGGCATATCGTTTGGCACTACCTCCAGAGTTGGAAAAGATACATAATGTCTTCCATGTGTCTATGTTGAGGAGGTACCGATTAGACCCATCTCATGTATTACCAGTAGAGGAAATTGAAGTGAATCCAGACCTCACATATGAAGAAGAACCCATAGAGATTCTGGCTTATGAGGTGAAGTAGCTATGGAACAAGCAGATACCATTGGTAAAAGTGCTGTGGAACCATCATTCGGGCCAGGAGGCTACTTGAGAACGAGAAGAGGACATGAGGAGACAGCACCCATAGCTATTTAAAGATTAGTACTAGGTAAAATTTCGGGACAAAATTTATTTAAGGGGGGAGAATTATAACACTCCCGTTTGCATAGCCTGGTAGATTTCACTGTTTCGGTGACCGGTGTCGGTCCGGACAATTAAGGAGATTAGAGCCACACTTAAGACAACTTGAGAAGCCATAAACACAAATAATTAGTAATGTTTAATTAGTTAACTATAAATAAGAAAAACAGAACATAAGAAGTTAAACGAGCCGAGAGTCACAGCGATGAGTGACCTTCTCGAGAACGCATCGAAGTCATTTTAAACTCAAATTTGAGCGTAAAAAGTGACGCTGCGGTCCTTAAGACCCTTATGGACACGATGGAAAAGAAAATCACGAAAAAGAACTGTTAAGCGGTCAAATAATTAGGTCGAGGAGCGGAAGAAATATTGGATTATTTACAAATCGGGATGAACCGCGAGGGCAATTTGGTCAATTGACCGAGAGCGACTCTGACCTAATCACAAATAAAAAGGAGAAAAAAAGTTCAGAATCGAGAATTAAATTAAAGAACTAATAGAAAAAAATAAATAGAAAAAAAAAGAAAGAAGTTAGAAAAGTCAAAGGTGATGACATCATGAATGATGTCATAAAAGATTAATTAAATTATTTTATTAATTTGGGAATTTTGGTCTTCATAAAGGGATAAGATTAAAGGAAACAAAAGAAAAAAAAAATAGAAAAAGTCTTCTTCTTCCCTTGGTTGCCGCCCCATCCTTCCCCCATAAACCCTCCATGAAAATCCTTCATTTAAGCCTACATCTAAGCTTAAATTCCTTCACCCAAACTACATAACTCCCTTAAATACCTCACTAGACCTTGCAATCTCAACTTAAGCACAAGAAAGAAAGAAGAAAAGGAGAGGAAAATTGAAGATTTAGAATCCAAAGCAAAGATTAGTGTGCTAACTTTCAATTTTCTACTTCAAATGCATGTTTAGGTATTTAAGTGAGCTTAGAACTTGATTAAATGAAACAAATATGGGGAAGGACCATTGCTGAAATTTTGGCCTAGTTGAAGGGAGTATGAATTGCATGAATTAAATGAGTTAAAATGAGTTTAAAAGACTTAATTAGTTGAATGATGATAGTTTGGAATTTTAAATTTGTTAATGGCAACAAAGTAGTGAAATTAGGGTTTGAATGCTAAGGTTTATAAACCAAATTTTGGAGAAATGCTTAAATGATGACTTTGGTCTATTATGAGATGAAAAATGGTCAATAATGACCAAAAGAGATGTGTGGGAATTGTTGGAATGAAAACCAAATTCGTAGGTCAAATGGTCATGCTGCCAAACCAACTTTGAAGGACCAAAACGGAAATTTTATAAGTCCAATTGATATGCCACCAATTGAAGATGAAAATAGACATAAAATAGCACAATTTTCATTAAAGAACCATGGCCAAAAACTAACTAAAACTTGGTGAACAAATTGACCAAAGTGAAATGAGAGTAGGTCACATCGACCAAATCGACCAAATGAACAAGAATCGCTCATTTGGTCATAACTCGAGCTAGGAAGGTCAAATTGACCTGAAATGTTACCAGAAATTAGATAAGGTATAGATCTAAAACTGTTATGAAGAACACCACCCCAAATTATGCCATTAACCCATTCAAATTATTGAGCAAAGTTGAGTTACCAAACCTGCAACTCTGCAGAATTTCTATTGAGCAGTAATGTTTGAAGGGTTATAACTCTCTCTACAAAACTCCGATTTAGGCGATTCTTGAACCGATGGAAACCTAAGACATAGTAGAACATTTCATATGAAGAAATTTAGACCAAATTATGAACTTAACTTAATCAAATTACTGACCAAATTTGGATCAAAATGCGTAACCCAAAATCTCGGCATGAGCGATTGCGTGAATGTAATTTTATTTTGGCAATACCTTGAGTTACAAAACTCCGATTGAGGTGATCCAAAAATGAGAATACACTTAAGACAATAAGGAACATTTTCTATGAAGGAAGTTTTGTCAAATTCCAACAGTAGATTGACCAATGGAATAGTGCAACTTAGAACTCCAAAACCGAAAATTGGCAATTTTGCCAAAATGACTTAAGCTTTGAGAAAATGACCAAAACCAACAAGTTTAATGGCCAAAATGTGGTATGTGGGTGAAGTTGGAGTTTCCATACCTATTAAGCCTTAAAAAGTCAACAATTTGACTTGAATAGTGCAGTGAATAGTAACCCGAAACACAAAAATTTCGAGAACGTCGAATTTAACATGTTAGAACTAAGTAAATGTGAAGTTAAATTTATTTTGGATTTGTGTTAAGTTCTAGTACTGAAACATTGTAAAATTGTGTGTTTCAGTTGAAAAGAATATCGGGAAGGAACCCGAGGAACCGAGTCAAGGCTAAGAGGCGACTCGCTTGAGGTTTGTGCACAACATCACTATGCTTTAAAATGTGTTGATAAAGTGAATGAAATATGTATTTTACATTTGCTTTGAATTATTGAGAATTTATTTGTGACATTAGTTATGATTTTTTGACTTAAATTGTTGGAAGTTATTGTGTATATTTGAAATGACAATGTTTAACAAATTGTTAAGATAAGTTTTGAAACCACAGTATCATGACCATATATTTGAACACCTCACTAACACGATTAGTGAGGGTAATTAGTTTCGAATTTTGATTCCTTCTCTGGAGAAGTGTTGAGGTGTGCCAGTAGAAGAGGATGTGAATGGATATCCATATATTTGAGCTAGCTAGCCTTGTGATGTGATTTCTCTTTAGCCTCTGGCTATTGAGATTCTATTTGTTTCGAATGGCATGATCTAACTGTGGGATTTATGAAACGTGTTTTGATACTTCGAAATGAACTTGGTTTGCATTAAAACCTCATAATTCATGTTTTGTGTTTAATGTTCATGTTTAGTCAAATTTTTGGAATAAACGTGATTTATATTTTGCATAAAAAATTATTTTAGTATGTTATGTACCACTGAGTCCTAGTACTCAGCGATAGCTTCTATTGCTGTCGCAGATACAGAGACTAGAGGAGCAGCAGACTGAGCTGCTGAGGTGCGAGGAGCCATCAGCTTAAAGTCTTTGGGTATAATTTATACCCTAATTATAAATATTTCTTTTGATGTATGTATTGCATATAAATGTATGGACATGTAAATGGGTTTTGAGCAGCTTGTACAAAAATTTGTATAAAGTTTGTAATAAAGTTTAGTTGTATTTCTTTTGATGTAAATTTTGTAAGAATGTATATAAATTGTGTTGTCACTAATGAAATGTATTGCTAGTATGTTGAGAAATTTATTGAGTTTGATTGTGAAATTTGAAGTAGTGGTTGAGAAAATTTTTTAGAAGTGCTTTTTACAGGTATTTGAAGAACGATTTTCTCAAAATACAGAGGAAACTCTGTCAAAATTTTTATAGAATTTGCGGAAAACTAAAATGGACCAAAATATTAACTAGTTTTAATTTCAACTAAATGTTTTAAGTACTTACTAAAAAATGCTCACCACTTGTCAAAAATAAGAAATTTGTTTTAAAATCCCTTGTAGGGTACTTAATGAGTTATCGGTAGGTGAAGTTCGGTAGTTCATTAGGTATTCTACGGGATCATGTTATGCCTTACAGAGGGGTAAGGTGTGACATCTAAGTTATTTTAAGCTGCAAACATAACTAAAAATTCTCAAATTTTCAACTTAGGGTGCCTATCTCCACTTGGATTTGAATTCTCTAATTTCCTTCCTCTTTTCTTCTTTCTTTGGTGATCAAGCTTCTTCTCAAGTGACTAAAACAAGTTTTTATGAGAGAATTTTGGGTAAGGTAGGGTCAAATGGGTGTTTAAAAGCTTGTATTCAAGCTTTCATGGAGGACTCAATAGTGGAGTTTGGAGAGCCATGGCTGCCAATTTCTTTGAGGTAGGAGAAAGGTTTTTTTTTTTTTTTTTATGTATTTTAAGTCTTGCTTTATGTATTTGAATGGGTCAAAAATTGTGGGAATTAAAATAATTAATTTTGATATCATTTTGATGTCATAAAGTGATGTAATTAGCTTTTTCTTTTCTTTTCCTTTTTTTTTCTATTAGTTCTTTAATTTAATTCCTGACTCCAAAATTTTCTTTTCTCCGATTTTATTTGTGATTAGGTCGAGTCACTCTGGGTCAATTGACCAAATTGCCCTCATGATTCAACCCGGTTTGTAAATAATTCAATAATTTTTCCGGCTCCCTGACCTAATTATTTGACTGGCTTAACAGTTCTTTTTCGCAATTTTCTCTTTTCCACTGTATTCGTAATGGTCCTAAGGACCGTAGCATCATATTTTACGGTTTGAAATTTGAGTCTAAATCGACTTCGCAGTCGTTCTCGAGAAGGTCACCCATCGCTGTGACCTTCGGCTCGTTTAACTTCTTATGTTCTATTTTTCTTATTTATACTTAACTAATTGGTAATTACTAATTATTTGTGTTTATAGGTTATCTAGTTGTCTTAAGTGAGGTTCTAATCCCCTTAATTATCTGGACAGAAATCGATCACTGGAACAGTGAAATATACCAGGCTATACAAATAGGGATGTTACAATAATTGTAAAAGATGATTCTAGAGTTAAGGGTTCATATCTAAGTCACTTTAGGATTTTCCCTAGTTAACCCTATTCATAAAATTTATGACTCTAAAGGAGATCAATTTTTTAAAATTCTTTGAAATCTCTTTCGAGTAAAACAAATAGTGTTTTAGTTCATAATATCCTACTTTCATGGAGTTTGAAATCAACTAAAACCTATTAAAATCTTTAATCAATCTATAAAATGAGGTAATCCTTAGTCTATTTCTTTATCTAAGTTAATTAAGTCTAGAATCTTTATTATTTATGAATTGGTTTTCTCCTTTCGGTCCTTCAATCAAGGATTAAAAACATAACTTAATGAGACCCTACACTAAGCATGTCAATAAGCATACAATAAATGGATTAAAACTCATAAATTTTATTAAATTGGGACTAACCAAGTTCAAATCCTCAAAATAACTCAAATATTACATCCCTAACTCCATAATATAAGAAAACTATCCACAATTCATGTTTACTACAAGAGAATCTAAGTAGAAGAAATAAAACATGAAAAGTAAACTAAAACTGAAAAACCTGATGTTTAGCATCAGGATATGGTGAAGAAAAAGAAGGCAAAATCGCCGCTGCACATCAAAAACAACATTCTTCCTCTTTTGTCTCTCTCCTCGTCTTCAATTGTTTCTTCCTTTTTTGCAAAAAGTGATGAAATGAAGCTTATATACCTCCTGATAAAAATGTAGAATAGGCTAAAAATGGGTCTTGTATGAAGTCATTGCACCTATGTAAAAATGTCACATTAGCTTAATTTAATAAAGTTGCATAGGCTGTACAAGTGCTTGTGCAGAATCTTATGCAAAATCAAGTCTGATAAGGAGGGGTGAAGGTGGACTTGCATGGCCATGCAAGTCATGTGAAACCTTTAACAAGTTTTAGAGAATCCCTTCGTGTCATCACATAAGTAGTTTCATGGCCATGTAAGAGGCTATGCAACTTTTGGCAACTATGGATAATTTTTTAGCTTTTTGCATAAATGGTTGCATAAGTTGTGTAATAGGTTATGCAAGTTTCGAAAACCCAAAAATTGCTTTTTGAATTTATGCATAAGTAGTTCCACAAGTTATGCAGCATCCTGCGCAACTTTCGACAGAGTTGTAGCTATTTTCTAGATTCTTGTATAAGCAGTTGCATAGCTTATGCAGTAAATTTTGCAACTTTTGCACATGATTCAACAACATCTTTATTTTTTGGATGCGAGTTACACAGGCTGTGCAACTCCTTATGCAACTTTTGGCAGCCTTTAAATTCAATAATTTTTAAACTTCATTTTTGGCATCTTTGAGCTTGAAATTTATTCTTCAAACGTGCAATTTACTCCTAATTCTTCAAAAACACCATTGAACCTACAAAATAAGAACAAATTCACAAATTAAAGTAGAATTAACAAATATGAAAAACTAATTAAATAACCAATGAAATTAACTAAAACTAATCAATAAAAAGGCAAAATGATTATGAAATCTAACCTAAATAACTACATGATGTGCAAATATCAATACACCAGGGTTAGGGTTTGAGAGTTCAAGTAATTGCATCTCCCTCTTTTCATCACAATCAAACTTTTTCTTTTGTATCTTGCCCAAAGAAACAAACCTTATGGTCAAACCAAGTAAATCTTATGTCCATTCATTTTTTTTCTTCTCTTTATTGTAATTTTATGTGCACCCTAGATTTGTATGCTTATTTTAACATCTTTAATATTTTGTCCTTTATCAATTTTAGTTTTGGGTCTATCACAAAAGTGAACTGTTAAGGTTTATGTGTAAATTGTTCTTTTGCTACAATAATCATTTGTTCCTCCACAAGCATTAGGATTAATTGAAGAAGTTGAATGAATACCCTTATAAGTTGTTTTACCAAGGTCTCTTTACACAGCATCAATGTTTGTGATAATGCCTAACAACATTTTGGTGGAAGAACAACACAAGTTGCTAACTTGGCTAATCACATGGAAAATCTCACCAAGTACAATCCAAAAAAGATTCCCAATTGCATCTTTAATGAACAAAGTGGAGAATTTAACTAAAAAGATGCCAACTTTTAAAATATTAGATTCACTACAAACTTGAGATGCTATAAAAATCTCTTCTAGAAAAAAGCTTATAAAAACCATGAAATTGTTTGTTGATGGTTCCATTACAATGAACCATCAAAATCTTTAAAATTTATTCTTTGTATATACAATAATTGTATAAAATAGTTTCTCCTTGACTTGAGATTGATACACTTAATTTACTTTTCTTTACATTTAATGGTCATATAATTTCATTATTCTTTTTAAATCATTTGATCCTATCTAAAGTTAGTTTGGGTTCCAAATCCAAAATTATGAAAATTTCTTAGTATGTTAGATTGATTGAATTATTCATTAAATTCAATCAATGCTTTAATTTATGTATTGTGAAAATCATACCCACACAAATTAAAGAATATAAAATTTAACGTGGTTTGGTGTAAGCCTATTCCACCAAATAAATCCACTATAAAGGAAAAATAATTATAACTACTAATTATTTTTCTCACCCTTATAAGTTACTCAAACAAAACTCATAGAAATCGATACACCTTTCCACTTTATAAGGTCTCTACCATATAATAGCCAACCAGCTACTCATATATATAAGGGACTAAAACCTAATTCTTTTGGGACTCTAATTATTAATTTCATAATTTAAATTCTACTAAACTTCTTATTTTATTTCTTCCTAAGCTAAACTTTATCCTAATTAATTTTAAATACCTAATTTTAATTTAACTTGTATTCTAACAATTTTTGCCTCTAAGCCAAATAGAATTAGTCTTCATAATTTTTACAGAGGTCAATTTTCTCTTGGGTATTTCCTTGTACTCTTGATTGTTGATGTTACCTCTTGCCTCAATTTGCATTCTTCCAATCAATGTGCTTCCTTCCAATTTGAAGAGATTGTTTACTCGATCACAATGTAGCTTGATTTTCACTCTTCCAACACCTTCAACTTCCATCTTGTTCCCATTGACTACCTTCACTTTTTCTCCTTTATTTTCTTCAATCACATTAAACCACTCTTTCTTTAAGCATTTATGGAATGGGCAAGCAGAATCCGTTAACTACTTATCTTATAATGGATCTTTTGCCTTTTCCTTTTCATCATCCACGTTCAAACATTCACTGTCAACACCATCATCAATTACAAATGTAGCAATTCCTTCTTTTTATTTTCTACTGCTCTTCTTGAATTGTTTAAACTCTGCAAGATCTTCCTTCATATTCATACAATGGTATTGAATGTGGCCTTTCTCATAACAGTAGTGGCATTCACTGTCTTCAAGGTCTACTTGTGGTCTCGAGCTCGATCTACTATTTTTTCTCTAATTATTTTCGCATGAATTGCTTCTACCATGACTAGAACCAACCAAAAAAGCTCCATCTTCATTGCTACTACCTATCTTCTTGAACTTCTTATTATCCAAGATAACTGCAGTAATCTCCTCCACTTTCAAAGTCTCCTTCCTAACTATTATGGATGTTTCCAAGCTTTTATAAGATTGTGGGAGAGAGGTTAGAAGTAAGAGGGCTTTATTTTCATCATCTACCTTCACATTAACACTAGCTAATTGGGTAATTAATTTATTAAAAACATTAAGGTAATCCCTCATATCAGTGTCTTCATCCATTTTGATTTGGTACAACTCCTTCTTCAAGTACAAATGATTTGTGAGTGACTTTGACATGTATAAACTCTCCAATTTCTTCTATAAAACAACTAATAAAGTCTCCTCCAAATTATTGTATTTTACATTAGGGGCTAACATTAATCTAATCATACTCATCGCCCTTTGTTGAAGCTCCTTCCAATCATCATCCTTCATGGTAAACGGTTGCTTCTCATTTATTGCTTTAATTAATCCTTGTTGTACAAAAACATCCTTTACAATGCTTTGCCACATACTAAAATTATTTTTTCTCATCGAACGGCTCCATCTCAAATTTTTCACTCACCATCTTTGACATCTTGAACCATAACTCTGATATCAATTGTCGTGAAAATCACACTCACACAAATTAAAGAACCCTAAATTTAATGTGATTTGGTGTAAGCCTACCCCACCAAATAAATCCAATATAAAGGAAAAATAATTACAACTACTAATTACTTTTCTCACCCTTACAAGTCACTCAAGCAAAACTCAAGGAATTGGATATACCCCTCCACTTTGTGAGCTCTCTAACACATTATGGCCAACTAACTACTCATATGTATAAGCTACTAAAACCTAGTCTTTTTGGGACTCTAATTATTAAATTTCATAATTTAAATTCTACTAAACTTCTTATTTTATTTCTTCCTAAACTAAACTTTTTCCTAATTAATTATAAATACCTAATTTTAATTTAACTTAGATTCTAAAATTGTTGATTTGGAAAGTAAGATGGCTGAGGTATATCAAGTCAAAAATGGGTGAGGTATATCAAGTGAACAATTTTCTTTATTTGAATTTTTTATATAAATATTTTTTCTTGTTTTAACTTAGTTTATCACAACTTTCAAATACATGAGATTTACATCTAGATTCTAATTTCAAAGTACGTAATAAATAACTTAATATTTTAATTATGATTTTATGTCATTACAAGAAATACTAAATTTAGTAGCGAAAATTTTACTGCCAAAAATATAAAATTTGTTCCCATATGTTTATGGCAGCGACATATGGATCATTACAGAGTGCTGTTACAAAATTAAGGCTATACATCAAAATTGTGGTTATTGCAAAAAGAATAGCTATTGACAGTAATAATTATTGCTATAAGAAATTTTCAATTTTAGCTTGTTGCCATATATAACTTTTTATATACTATTGGCAGATCATGTTGTTGTTGTATATTAGATTTATAAGCAACAAAATTAATGTTGTTGCAAAATTTTAATGCTAATTCTAACATTTGTTGTAGTGTGTGATTTATTTATGCTATTCCAATGAAATTAACACAAATCGTTTATGTAATGTGAAAGAATTGAAGCTTTCAATTTCCAATCCAGATGAGTCATTCGATTACCGAACTTTTGGATGCTAGGATCTGGATGTCTCACATCAAAAGCCATCTTATGAAGGAGAAACTCATATTGCAAGTGTCTTCCTCTTTTGTTACTCATATGTCACTATTTCATATAGTTGAGCAATTTTGTAATGATGAAGAAATGAATAATATATTCTCAAACAAAAACATGTGGGAAGGCTTCTCAATCTCTTATAGCCATAGGAAAGCCAACTACCATAAAATCGACATCAAGGCCTTAGAGATGCCCCCTTCCCGCTGTGAGATCAAGGAACCACCCTCGATAGAACTCAACAATAGCACCCACCACATAGATTCTTAACCATGGCCCTCACTTGAAAAGCACTGATTTGCAAAAGACAAACCCAAAAGGAGCTATATACACATAACCCAAAGATGGGAAGGGCAAAACCCACTCTCCAAGCTAGGGGAGGAATTTCCCTTGCTTGGAAAGGGCGGAGGAAAGCCACAAGAAAGGCAACTAGTCTGATGAACTCCAAGAAGGAAAAAACAAAGAAAATTCTTTGTTTAGAAAACTAGAGAGAAAGAGAGACTCCAATGCCTCTCCAGCACATTTCATCTCATGTGAAGTTATTCTTAACATAAATTGTGAGGAAAAGAATGATGGGGAGTCTTCACTTGCGTTGTTAAAATTGTTATATTATTTAATGTTCATATATAACTTGATTGTATATGAAAAACAAAAATTTTTCCCATTATGGTGTTTGGCAACATTAATATTATTAGAGGTGAAGCAAAAAAATTGAGTCAACGAGGGTCAAAATTTTTGTTTTGCTCAATTTCAAAGAAAAAAAAAATTATGTATAATAATAAAATATCTACTAAAAGGGAAAAAAAAAACATAATACATGCAAATTTTGAATATGTAATAATTAATAATAGAGTTAAAAAGAAAATAATTTCCTAAAATAATAAATTTTCGTTATAATTTTAAATTTTTAATGTCCTCTACATAAAAATATTATTATAAATAATTTTAAAAATAACACATTCTCACTATAATCTTAAAGCAACGCAACACATGTTGTGCAGTTGGCCATTAGTGTTACATCATTATAAATAATTTCAACTTAATGTTTGAAAGATGGATGACAGGTTTTGTTTTTCTGATTTTTAAATTTTGTAGCATTATACATATGAAAACAATTCTGAAAACATAATTAGAAGAAACAAAAAGAACCAACGACAACGACAACAACAAGCTTCTTCAAATAATATATGCCATAATATATTGAATTTCTAATCACAACTAAAATTTGAAAGAAATAAATCAATTATAAGTAAAAAAAAATGTAAATAAATTATTTAGGTACAAAATATCTAAACTTTTTTGAACTCCTTTTATATGTGCCCATTCAAAAACTGACCCCAATTTATATCTTTTATTAATATCAAAGAAATCAATTTATTAAAATTATTGAAAAAAATTATGAATATTATATTTATCTTTAAATTTTCTTAAAAGTTGAGTGGGTCAATTGACCCATTCAACATACCGTGGCTCTGCCCCCTGGATACCATAGACTATACTTGTATGATGACTCTTCATTGTTTTGATTCTTTAGAAAGGTTTAACAACTTTTCCCAAGTTGCATATTCAACAGATTCAATGTGGGGCCCACTTTGAAATGAATTTTTATGGCAATTTGCAATGTGTTTATTCAAGACAAAGAGAATGGTTGTGCCTACTGCTGAAAATTTAACATGTCCCTTACTAACAATATTGGACTGGATTAACTATTTATTCATTTTCTCAACAAACTATGTGACTTCTGGCAGTTGTTTTCCCCCTAAAAATGCACTAAATAGCACAAGAGATCTTTCTGGCTGTGAAAATGGAGCTTCATGAGATGCACCTCTAATGGTGGCAAAAGATAAGATATCTCCATATACTTGTGTCCAACCAGCAACCTGAAGAAAGCATATATGGCTTCATGGCTTCCATATCTAATCTGTAGTTATATATATATATACACATTTAACTTTACCTGTTTTCCTTCAAACCAGGCTCTATATGGAACGGTTGTGTTGAGACCCAAATACTTTGCCAATCCATTCACTAGTGTTCTTGTTCCAGTCAGTGGAATGACTGAATCTTGGTCTCCGCTGCAGAAAATTTAAAATGTTATTATTATATCATGATTAGAACTTACGGTAAACATTCTTTTGTATGCTACTAAATTACCTGTAAACGAAAACCCGGATGCCGGACCTGATAAGCTTGCCTAGAACAGGGATGGTGGGTATCTCCAGATTTTCCATATTGTACTTGATCACTCTATTATCATGAGAGAAAACAAGAAGCAAAAAGGGTAAGGAGAAAACTAATAGAACATAAATAAATTTTGATTGCTTTTCTTTTGCTTTAGTTTCAAATAAGAGGGATGTGAAGGCAAGGATTGGACTCCTGACTATTTGCTGTACGAGTGCAGTGCCCTGAATGGATTTTATTTTGGTATGCTGCTAATAAACAATTAGGAAATGTTGGAGTGATTCAAATGGAATTGATATGTACACAAGCACAAGGAATATGACAATTTGTTAGTATTAAAATCATTAAGATAATCACTCGATGCCATCCATCCATCAACAAGTATTGGACTACTAACTATTTGCACTACGAGTGCAGTGCCCTGAATGGATTTTAATATGGTTTGCTGCTAATAAACGATTAGGAAATGTTGCAGTGATTCAAATGAGATTGATACGTACACAACCACAGGGAATATAAAAACCTGGATGGTATTAGAATCATTAAGTTAAGATAATTACTCGCTGCACACAGTCCATCTGTCGACTCTAACAAGCCGTGCATGGAGAGCTTCCTGTACATCTTCTCTGTTCAAGTACTTCATAGTTTCATCTTCTATACAGACATCAATTTCCCCGACATTTTCCTGTTCATAAGTCACATAGTAGCCTTAGTCAAATGAGCAGTTTTTTCACCTTCAATATGCTGTAATCGAAGCTGTTATTTAATCTCATTAAGGGGATAACAAAGGGGAGAAGAAAGGAAAGGAAGCATACCATTTTATTCAATACATGGGATTGTGATTGGATTGTTGATAAGCAAACATCTAGAGTAATGTCATAGGTATCTACAAATTTGCTAACTTCTCTTGAGTATTGGCTATTTACTCTAGAGCAATCTGGGGACAGAGAGCCAATAATTTGGTATTGTCTCCTGATTTGAGAATAGTTACAAACAGTAGTAAAAATCTCATAAGTTGCATCTGATATTAACCCATGAGACCAAAAGTACTGCTCAGAGTTGAAATCAGTGTCAAATTCTAGAAGAGGATTTCCTATCTGCAGCCATCAAAGTTGAATCAAAATATTAATTGCCAACACTTCAGATTTGCACATAGATGAGGGAATTGACTTAGCAAGCAGCAAGCAGATGCTGAGCATGAATATTTAAAATTATCGGTGAGAATTTCCATTGCAATTTCAGAAAATTCATGTAGAAAATATGCACAGAGCTAGAAAATTCTTTAAAATGCAGGAGCAAATGATGAATTGCAATTTCAGAAAATTCATGCAGAAAATATGCATAGAGAAAGAAAATTACTTAAAATGCAGGAGCAAATGCTGAAAAATGAACACTTAAAACTTTTATCAGCAAAAGTTTCCATTGAAATTTCAGAAAATTCATGCAGGAAATGTCCTTGATACTCACTGCAATCCCTTTCAGGTTGATTTTGCATTGGACAGGACAATAAGCTGTGCAAGCTGTGGGACATAGTGACCTGACAGAAGTACCAATTTTTCAGTAATCCCTTTTCTTTCTGAATCCTCTTATAATTTTAGTTCCAATAAATTCTTTAACTTGTTAAACCCAAAATCAAACAAATATACAGCTAGATAAAGATCATAGAGATTGAAAATATGATACTACCTCCGTAGCTCTCCCCTGTGATGAAGAAATCTCTGTCTTTATATTCTGGGAATTCGGAAAACCAGCGTTCAAGAAATGCAAGATTGTCTCGAGCTATCAAAAGAAATTAGGCTCTTTATCACCTCAGTATAAAATTTCCAATAACAAAGGCAAATGGTTAAGAAATTTCCAATAACTAAAGCAGTTCTACTTATATGTGCTCTGGATTATAAAAAGAAATGGAACCTAATTTATGAATTTAAATGGACTAATTAATTATGGTGTTTGTGGAATAACTAATTCATGATTAAGAAACCTGTCAGCTCATCATTCACAGATGTGTAGAAGGATTCATCAGCAGAGTAGGAAAAGCCAACTCCAGCTGGTGATTCCAAGTATAGCACATTTGCTTCTGCAGAAAAGTAAAAGAAAAATTAAAGCAAATAAATAACACCACAACACCGCCCCAACCAAAATAATAATAATAATAATAATAATAATAATAAATAAAAATAAAAATAAATGTAAAGTTTCAAGAATATGCTAGCACCAAAATCATGAACTTTACCTTTATTCCAGCTATAATCATTTTTGTGCAATATGTCTCCACTTGGCTTAAACGGTCCAAGCACACAGAAAGCTAGTGCTCCAATGGAAGAACAACCAGGCCCTGCAAACCCAGAAAGGAATTCACGGGTTTAGATCATTTAAAACATAAAAGCATTTGAATTTGTGTTTGTTTTCTTGAAGTTGAAGTTGGAATTTAATTATACCTCCATTTAACCAGAGAACAAGAGGCTTTGAAGCTGGGTCTGTCTCTGCTTCAACAAAGTAGTAGAAAAGAGCTTTCTCCTGCTTTTCATCAATGGTTATGAACCCTGAATATTGCTTGAAACTGACCACTGGTTGTGAGGCAAAGTGACAATTTTATCAGGTTCTGAGACTGATTCTGCTGCTAAAAATACAATAGTTGCAGAAATGGTCGCAATGGTAGTCCATTGCAGTGGCTGCATTGAGAGAGAGAGAGAGAGAGTTGTTTGGATATGTGTCCTCTCACGGCAATAATATATGATTGATTCCTTGCCAAAAGGTTCCGCCAAAACTTTTATCATGGGATTAAAAAAAAAAGTATAGAAGGTCTTCAAAAAAAAAAAAATGTTTAGTGGGTGTGGGTTCGTGAAAATGTGTTTGATGCCTAATGTTGATCGGATAGCCTATCCCAAAAGAAAAGATCTCTAGGTGGGATTTAGGTTATTATTATTATATTTGAAAAATACTTTTTTAAGGAAATGAAATCCGAATTCCTATTCCAATTTATAATTCCAGTAGAATTTTTTCTATTTATCAATTTTATATATATATATATATATATATATATATATATATATTAAAATGTTGAAATTACTAAGTGACATGTATTTTACTCAAACAAATTTCATATGCCATATGTATTTATTGAAGTGAAAAATTTCACAACTCAACTCAACTCAACTCAACTCAACTCAACTAAACCTTGATCCTAAAAATTTGGAATTTACATGGATTAAACTTTCTCCACTCTAAATGATTTTGGATTAAATTCTCGGAAATGTGTAATGCTTCTAGGTCTTGTTGTACTACTCTCCTCTAAGTCAATTTAGGTCTACCCCCTTTTTCTTTCTATCCTCTAGCCTAATGTGCTCTACTTGTCTAAGCTGAGCCTCCGAATTTCTACGCTCACATGACCAAACCTCCTCAATCTCCCTTCTCTCAAATTATCTTCAATTGGCACCACTCTTACATTTTCTCTAATACTCTCATCACGGATTTTATCTAGTCTAGTATGGCCACTCATCCATATTAACATTCTCATCTCTGCAACTCTTATCTTAGACGCACGATTGCTTGATTACCCAACACTCACTACCATATAACATAGTGTTCATAGGTATGCGGTGAAATTTTCCTTTCAACTTATTGGGAATCTTACGATCACATAAAACTCTGTGGCGCATCTCCACTTCAACCATCCGACTTCAATCCTTGACTAACATCTTCCTCCATCCCCATCAACTTGAAGGATGAGCTAGATATTTAAAGTGATTACTTTGGGACAGTACCACTCCATTCAAACTAACTCCTTCCCTATCACCAGTTTGGCCTTCACTGAACTTGCAATGCATGTATTATGTCTACGATCTACTTAACTTAAAACTCTTTGACTCTAGAGCACTTCTCCAAAACTCTAGCATTCTATTGACTCCTTCTCGTGTCTCATCTATCAGAACAATATCATCCGTAAACATAATGCACCAAGGAATACTTTCTTGTATATGTTTCGTCAATTCATCTAAAACTAATGTAAAAAGGTAAGGGCTTATGGCTGATCCTTGGTGTAATCTAATTGAGATCGGAAAATCTCTTGTGTCCCCTTCCACCATGCACACAATAGTAGTTGCTCCTTCATACATATCTTTCAACACTTGTATGTACCTAATTGATACTCTCTTTTGTTCTAACACATTCCATAAGACATCTCTTGGAACACTATCATAAGCCTTCTCCAAATCAATAAAAACCATGTGCAAATCTTTCTTCACATCTCTACATTTCTCCATCAAGCTTCTAATGAGAAAAATCTCTTCCATAGTTGAACGACCAGGCATGAAACCAAATTGATTGAGAGAGATAGAAGTATCGTGATGTAGTCGATGCTCCACAACTCTCTCCCACAACTTCATAGTATGGCTCATGAGTTTAATTTTCCTATAGTTTAAGCAACTCTGCATGTCTCCCTTATTTTTAAAAATAGGTACTAAGATACTCTTCCTCCATTCATCAGGCATTTTCTTTGAGTTTAGAATTTTATTAAATAATTTAGTTGACCATGCCACTCCCATATCTCCCAAACACTTCCACACTTCAATTGGTATTTCATCGGGTCCACAGGCTTTACTCACTTTTATTCTCTTAAGTGCTTCCTTTACTTCTAAAGATCTAATCCTTCTAGCATAATTCACATTCTTTTCTATTGTTCTATAATCTATATTTACACTATTACCATTTTGACTATTATTAAAGAGATTATTAAAATAATTTCTCCATTTTTCTTTAATGTCCTCATCTTTCACCAACACTTTTCCTTCTTTATCCTTAATGCACCTAACTTGATTGAGATCTTGACATTTCCTTTCTCTCCTCCTCGCTAATCTATAAATATCTTTCTCCTTCTTTAGTTTCCAAGTTTCTCATATAACTTTTCAAATGTCTGTGCTCTTGCTTGACTAAA